>NW_023596874.1:0-33005 GCF_011947565.3 Pollicipes pollicipes
GCCCCGGTCTGGGCGGGACCGGACAGCCGCTCCAGCTAATTAGCCCTGATGCTGCTGCCGGACAGCAGCCCGGGTCTGGGCGGGACCGGACAGCCACCCCACCCAACTAGCCTGATGCTGCTGCCGGACAGCAGCCCCGGCCTGGGCCGGCGGCGCCAGGGCCAGCCTGGACAGCCGTTCCAGCCAGCTAGCCCTGATGCCGCCGCTGGCGCGCATTTGCCTTAATGTGGGGGGTGAGGACACACCTCAGCCATTGTCAAAAGAACTGCAGGCCGAGCAGCTGCGTCACTGAATGCGTACGAGTCATGCGTGGACATCCGATCCTGCAGACCAGTCCATTCGTCCACTACGGCGAAGCTGAAGAACGCTCTTCCTACCGCAAAGCCCAGTATGGATGCTGGATACGTTCTCTCTATACTTATTTGATATAAATGTAGCCTTGTCTTCCCAAGGCTGTTCATTACAAGTTCTCTACCTGGATAGTAATGTGGCAATGAGACGGAAACGGCAGCAGATAGCGCATCAGAAATGAGGACCATTAACATGCCTTTTCACTGTAAAAACACATGTCAAACATTACCGTACCGTACTGTACCGTGGACACCTTTCACAAATTCGAATCTAGTCATTCAGGCGCGGCAGTAGATTTTCATTAATTATTCGTTGTGCGTCTATGACCGCTGGTTGGCAGCTATCGCACATTCACTTCGTCATTTCGCACATGCCTGCAAACATTTGTTCCGAAGGTCATGCGCACCTGACCAGAAAATGATCCGACATGACTGTAAAGTTTGCTGGATCGTGAACGTTCACTATTGAAATCTTTAGTTTCTAGCGTTCTTAATCCTTCTTTTTCACTTCCTGTTTTTCAGACATACGCCGAGAGCGAGACCCGGACGCATCGCCGGCAAGCGGCGGCGCTGCCCTGAGCCGTGCGTCTCTGGGGACCTTGTCAACGGCACGGGGCGCACGGCTCAGGCACAGCACGCACGCACGCACGCACGCACGCACTCACGCACGCACGCACGCACGCACATACACACACGCACACACCACCCACACCCACACCCACCCCCACACCCACACCAACACACACACACAACACCACACACACACACAACACACACACACACACACACACACACACACACACACACACACACACACACACAACACACACACACACACACCCATACGCGCGCGCGCGCGCATGCACGTACGCACGCACGCACGCACGCACGCACGCACGCACGCACGCGCGCACACCCACACCCACCCACCCCACCCACACCCACACCCACACCCCACCCACACCCACACCACACCCACACCCACACCCACACCCACACCCACACCCACACCCACACCCACACCCACACCCACCCCACACCCACACCCACACCCCCCCCCCCACCCCACACCCACACCCACCCACCCCACACCCACACCCACACCCACCCCCACCCCCACCCCACACCCACCCCACCCCACACCCCCACCACACCCCACCCCACACCCACACCCACCCACACCCACACCCACACCCACACCCACACCCACACCCAACCCACACCCCCCCCCCCCACCCCACCCACCCACACCCACACCCACACCCACACCCACACCCACACCACACCACCCACCCCACCCACACCCACACCCACACCCACACACCCACACCCACACCCACACCCACACCCACACCCACACCCACACCCCACCCACACCCACACCCACACCCACACCACACCCACACCCACCCAACCCCCCCACCCCCCCCCCCCCACCCACACCACACCCACACCCACACCCACACCCACACCCACACCCACACCCCACCCACACCCACACCCACACCCACCCCCACACCCACACCCACACCACACCCACACCCACACCACACCCACACCACACCCACACCACCCACACCCACACCCACACCCACACCCACACCCACACCCACACCCACACCCACACCCACACCACACCCACACCCACACCCACACCACACCCACACCCACACCCACACCCACACCCACACCCACACCCAACCCACACGCCCACGCCCAGCCCACGCCCACGCCACGCCCACGCCCACGCCCACGCCCACGCCCACGCCCACGCCCACGCCCACGCCCACGCCCACGCCCACGCCACGCCACACCCACACACACACACACACACACACACACACACACACGATTGCCGCGCTGTTCATTACCTAATCAGCAGGCACGCCCAGAATGCGGCCGTGACGTGGGCGTGACGTCACGGCCCGTCGCGAGACGGCGCCGACCGATCGGCGGGTAAACAGCGGATTACACCGCGCACTTACCGCTTTTGTCCTTGTCGGCCAGGTAGGCGTCCATGGCGTCAAAGAACCTGCCGGATGGCGGACGTCGGTTATCGTCGGGCTCGGCGGCCGCCGCTGACGTCCGTGAGCCCGGGGAACGCCCCGCGAGAAGGCCGGGCGCGCCGTCCGGCACCCGGACCTGGACCCGCTCACGCCGTACCAGCGTCAGCACATGAGCCGGGAACACGCCCGATCTGGGAGTAAATCCTTTTTAAGCGTCGCCGTTGGGTATTTTTAAACGTCTGCTAAAAGTGGACGGGCCGTGCATCGTGCATCGTGCATCATCCACGGCGCTGCCATTAAGCCTGGCGACCTTTTCCGGTCACGGTGACCACTCTGACCCATCCACATGTAAGAGCAGTCCTCGTCGCACTGCCCAGCCCCCGTGTCGGAACGGTGCACATCTGTCCAGCCCCCGTGTCTGAAAGGAAAGTCCTCCACCGAGCACCAGCGCCAGAAAGTCCGTACTCCAAGTGTCAGAGAGCCGGCCCGTTATTCAGCACTCGTGTCGGCAAGGTGGCCCTTGTTTAGCCTGTGTCGCAACGGCTGCTTGCTTCAACGACAGGAAGGGACGTATCGGCTAAACAAAAGCAAATGCCTTTCACGTCAACGCACGTATGGCTACCCAGGTCATCAGAAGTGTTTACTATTCGCCCGAAGGCATACCTCGAAAAACAGCTGCGGGCTGAGAGCGGACAAGTCACAGTATTAGCATGAGCCACCAGGGATCTACGAGCATATCAAACATAGCTTTAAAGAAGACAAAACCGAGGACCTTCACATCGCGTGAAGACAAAAGTAAAACAACCCAGTTTAAGTTTTAGTTTTAACAGGCATTTCCACGTCGTATTACCAATACAAACAGCAATGCATTTGCCGCTATTCGATAGCAAAATTCCAGGATTGCGAGCTGGATGCTGCTTTGCTCCATTGTCACGGATAAGCACGCACCTAGATGATGAATCGTTTTCAAGAACAAAACCAATGGTAACTTATTCCAAACGTCATGCTAGATCACTGTACATATGCACACGATTATGATGAATGGGGTTATTGCTACTGGTTCTAGCATGGTGGCTGGGATGAATGCCATCTCCAGCATCACCTTCTTCAAGATTTTCACTGTTAATTTCCCTACGGCATGGGGCGATAGGTTTCGCAATGACGCCTGAGCTTATTGCCTCATAACAAAACCCGGCTTTACCGCTCAGCGACCGAAGGCGTGCGTCATAGTTTCCAACAGAGGGGCTGGTGTGACGTCACACGCCACCAGAGCCACAGCCGGGGCGCTACGGAATCCCCGCTCACTTCAACAACAGATCACCGTGAGATGTCAACAGAGGGGCTGGTGTGACGTCACAAGCCACCAGAGCCACAGCCGGGCCGCTACGGAATCCCCGCTCACTTCAACAACAGATCACCGTGAGATGTCAACAGAGGGGCTGGTGTGACGTCACAAGCCACCAGAGCCACAGCCGGGCCGCTACGGAATCCCCGCTCACTTCAACAACAGATCACCGTGAGATGTCAACAGAGGGGCTGGTGTGACGTCACAAGCCACCAGAGCCACAGCCGGGGCGCTGCGGAATCCCCGCTCACTTCAACAACAGATCACCGTGAGATGTCAACAGAGGGGCCGGTGTGACGTCACAAGCCACCAGAGCCACAGCCGGGCGCTACGGAATCCCCGCTCACTTCGACAACAGATCACCGTGAGATGTCAACAGGGGGCTGTGTGTGTGACGTCACAAGCCCCAGAGCACAGCCGGGCGCGCGGAATCCCCGCTCACTTCAACAACAGATCACCGTGAGATGTCGACGCGATTTGAGCGCAGCCGCAGCCCTTCCGCGAGAGTTTTGCAATAAACTGCACGGCGATGTTACCGTTCAAACACTACACAATGCAGAGAGCTGTTGGCAAGCCATAACAAGCAGCGGCACACCATGCAAATCATTTTGTTACAAGGCGTTACGAATGTTCCGCACGTCCTCCTCCGCCTCGGTCTATACCTGAGGACGGCAGCCTCGCTCCCTGCCGTCAGCAGGAAGGACCGACAGTGAAGGTGCGGCAGGTCACGCACACCGCACCGGTGGTAATCCTCGTGCATGGAATTTCCGCCACTTTGTGCAAGTCACCGGCACGAGCACATGAATGGGCTGGGCCACGGACTCTGCACTCGGCCGGACGGGGCAGCCTCCAGGGCCCCGCCGAATCTGTCAGCAACGACTTCTCGCGGACTCAAGGCATGAGCTTGAACTGTACAATGGCTAACTTCAACCATCCTTTCAGCATCAGTGAAAAGCTGTAGTGCCTATGATGGCGACCGGAGTACCCCGGTATCCGGCCTTTCCGGTCTGCTGCCTTCTGCCTCTTGCCTCTGCCTCTGCCTCTGCCTCTGCCTCTGTCCCTGCCTGTGCCTCTGGACTCCCGTCGTGCTTACTTTTCAAAGCAGCAAAAGCTCCTTCTCCCAACAAGGTGAGAGCAACACCCGCCGCCGGGGCTTTACCCAGCACTATACTTAGATGAACAACAACCCCAAAGTTGAAGCACAAGGCAAATGGAGGCTGTCACCACATCAGCAGATCCTCCGCGAAGTTGAATACCAGGACAACTATCAGTCCTATCCTGTCCGCACAGCTTTATTGTTCACTGCACCTCGAAATAAACATTAAAAAAAACAGCTTATCAAGCCGGGTATCCAGCTTTCGGACCTGCCCGCTATCTCCGACCTAATTTACCTCTCTGTATGTCAGGGTCACGTCAAATGGGCGCCCCTGTGATCTATTCACGCCTCATTCCGGAGCGCGTGCCACGCAGGCGCCTCGGGCGTCGGTCGCCCCGCCCTGGGCCGGCAGGCGTCTACGGCACGTGGCGGCCGGGAGCACAATACTCACCGGCCGCATTCCGGCGCGCGACACCAGGGCAATTTTCCGCCGACGGCGCGCCCGCGCCGACTGAAGTCGTCCGGGCGCGGCGCGTCAGCCGCCACAGAACGCAGCATGAGCGATGAGGCTCTCACGCAAGACGGACGACGCTCTTACGGCCGGCAGGGCGGCTTGCACAAGCGGCGCGGGCGGTAGCGACACGGAGCCGGCAGCGGGCGGGCGGGCGAGCTGGGCGATCGGCGGCTGTTCGGGTTAGGCCATCGGGTTCGCGGCGGGCGCGGCGGCGCGGCGGCGCGGCGGCGCGCCGCGGCGGCCAGGCGGTGGCCGGGCGGTGGCCGACCGATCGCCGCACGTCCCGCCGCTAAATGGATGGGGATTAGAGGCGGCGCCGACGGTCGGCTGCGCTGCCGGGCCGACCGATCGGGGCGGCGGAGCGGCCACGGTTCTGCACCGCGCGGGGGCGTGCACACGCCGCCGCCGCCGCCTCCCTGGCCGGCGGCCTGCCTGACCGCAGCGCGCTGGTCGGGCCGACGGTCGGCACGTGATGCTACAAAGCGGCCGGTGACCACCGTGTGGTCAGCATACACACCGCCCGTCGTCGTCGTTACACCGCAGCCGGTGGTCGGCACGCGTCATCATTACGCCGCAGCTGGTGGTCAACGAGTGTCCGGACGGGCACGCGCGACCGCCAAACGCTTACGATGACCGCCGACCGCTGAAGGCGACCGAGACCGCTGAAGGCGACCGAAGACCGCTGACGGCGACCGAGGCCGCTGAAGGCACGTGCGATGTCGCACCGCGGTCCGTGTTGTTACGACGCGGCTCGTGTTCGACGCGTGTCGTTACACGGCGCTCCGCGGTCGGCACGTGTCCCCGTCACAGCGCAACCGTGGTATATACGCGGAATCGCCACAGGCCGTGGCCAGCACGAGGTCTCGTGACGCTGCGGCGGGCGAGCGGCCGCCCCGCCCGTGCAGCGGCGCGGGGCGGCGCGGGCGGTGGCGGCCGGCCTGGCGCCGCGTTCGACACCGAGCGACGCGCCCAGAAGCCCGGCCGTGCACCGGCACTGGGGGGATGCAGGGGTTCAGCGCACCCGTCGACGGGCCGCGCGGCTAATCAGAACACCGGACACCGGTCCCGTCTGGATTGCACCGAGCCAACCACCTGGAAAGTTGTCGACTTGCAGCGGTCTTAAACAGCCTGCAGCCCATGCACGCCGAGGTGCGTTAAGATAGCGGCCGAGTGATTAATCACCGCGCCGGCGAAATGTGCCAGAACGGCGAAAGAAATGCCAAAAATGCACAGCTATTGGCACCTTCAGCTCCCGTAGCCGTCTCGGGCCTATCTGACCGGACACATTCCTGAGGTTGACTAAGCACCTTACTGGCTGGCCAAGGCTCCCAGTCGAGGTAAAAAGGCACTCGGGCGCCTTATCGGGTGTATTTGTCAGGCATTCTTCGCCCGAACTATCCAGACACTACGAAAGGCGACCGATGATGCCGTTCAGTCCGGGAAGAACGTGTCGGCTTTCCCTGCACGGGTCGTTTGCTCCGGATCCTCGGGCCAGGTTTCTGCGAACCTCCCGGACCAGACGGGCCACCGGTGTGGCGGGCACGCGTGGGTGCCGTTAGCCCGTCCGGCTAGGAGTGCACCGCGCCGCAGCTCATCGGTTGAGCGCGACACGCCGACGTCGCGTGCCGGACATTAGTGAGTGATGAGGAGATCAGCAGACACGGCGAACACGCCATGGCGCCAGGCTGGTGCGGACTCCGGCGCGAGCACGGCGGTCGCGCGCGCGGCGGCAGGACAGCCGAGAGCAGTGCCGGCAGGGGCGGCACGAGACGACTGGCGGCGTGGGCAAGCGACGACATGACGCTGGACAGGATGGGGATGGTCACATGACATTGCGGGTGACGTCACCGCACAGACCCGACCGTGGCCCTTCCGCTCCCAGACGCTGCGTACAGCTACAAGGCAGCCTCGCGCCAGTTGCTACGACGCCGCCGTAACACCGTAAACGCCTCCCATCACCCCTACCCCGCCGGGGACCTGGTTACCACGACGGACAGGGAGAAGACCAAGCGGCGGGCACAGCGGCGCCGCGGCGGTGCAGCGTGTCGGCGCCACGCGGCCCGACCTCGGCAGGTCGACAACACCGTGCATCGAGCCACGGCGACCCGCCGGACCTGACCTGACCTGACCTGGGAGGGTGGTCTACCAGCCGGGCCGGACCTGACACAGCCTGACCTGACCTTGGGAGGGTGCCCACCAGCCGGGCCGGACCTGACGCAGCCTGACCTGACTTGGGAGGGTGCCCACCAGCGTGCCTGACTGGGTACGGTGACCCGATCCGGATCTGAGCTGCAGTAGATGGACCGCCGGCCGGGGATGGACGCCGCATGGTGGCCAGATCCGACCAGAGTGGTTAAGAGGGCTTTATCGTCGCCACGGTTAGGATTACCCCCCGTTTTCGTCGTGGTTAGAGTACCTTTGCATGGTGATGGGTTTACGGCCGCCACTACCCAAAAACGGTCATCGTTGAAATCTTCTTCTGTTTCGGACTTTCCGCGTTATACTTTAACTAGCTCCTAGCAGAGCAAACCACCAACATGGAATAATGAAACACAAAACACGTCCGTACGCTGCTGCATTACTACTTAACATTTACAACGAACCAGATTACAAATACAGCAAGCGGTGCCAACGTGATGCCGGCCTCCGACCTGACCAAAATCTGATGCGCTAACGGCCTGACTGAGGTGTAATGAACTGGAGCCAGAAATATAAAATGGACCGTCCTCACTCACACGCGCTTTACCGCACATATTAAATACTCACTGTCATAACAACTCACAAAACAAACATACTACGCGAAAAGTACAATATGTTATATGAAACGTAACACACATATACATATTCACACACATTTATATCAATAAAATATATAAAGAAGGACGGAAAATTACGTGAAAACAATAGTTAACAGCCGGTGCTTGACATCAGAGTGGCACCTGTGCCTGTCTGGGCAGAGCCCGGCGCCGTCCGCCTGCCAACCGGGAGCTGACGGGCCGCGCAGAACTCAGCGCTAAGACGACCCTAATTAAAGAGGAACCCGAGTCGCGCCCGCCAGCCGGCCCCCGTGAAAATACGCGTAAAATACCGTGTAAGAATGCAGTCGCGCCGAGGCTAAGCTATTCATACTGTGCGAGGCGCTATTAATTGGTCGTTTGGCGCGATGCGGCCGGACGTGCCGGCTGCCGGCGGCCGGCGGCCGGCGGGCGGCGGGCGGCGGGCGCGTGCGTGCGCCCGGCGCTGGCGGTCGCGCGTGCATGCCTCCGTCGGCCCACTCACCGTCGCATCACCGGGGCCTCTGGGGATCACGTGACCTTCTGTGGCGATCTTGCCGTGACGTACGCCGCGGCTCTCGAACTCCTGGCGGTGGCGCAGAGACAGGCGTTAGAGCGCGGCGTCTCATCAGAGGTAGCCTGAGTTCACCGCTGGCGAAGTCTCCGGCGTGGACAGGGCACGCCTTGTCGTCTCGCGCGGCGACGGGCCCGCCGGCCACGCGCCGTCTCTTATGCTGGACACGGGAGCTGGCAGCGGGTGCGGGGTGGGAGCGAGCGCGAGAGCGGCCGACGGTGGGGTGCCGCCGTGGTCGGGGGGCATGACCAGCTCCTCGAGACGGAGGCCTGAAGCGGTCGGGCGTCGGCTGGCTCGGTTAGCACGACTCACCTGAGCATAGCGACCAAGGAGCGGTAGCTCGAGTGGACAACTGAGGATAGCGACCAAGGAGCGGTAGCTCGAGCGGACATTTGGTAGAAGGACGTGTAAACATACAAAAGCGTATGTTTGCACGCTGGTTTTGTTCGGAAGCCACCGGTAGCCTGGATCCCGAGCATGTCCAGCACACGGCCGCCAGAGATGGTTCCTGAGCCCTGAGCTCGGTCATACGGTATCGGTTTAAAGCTATTGAGAGGCATACATTGCCTCAACCGCACATGACATGCCTGTCACATGACTCACACTACGCGGCATACTTTGACGACAGTGTAATGCTCGTGACGGCTCCCCGCCAATATATGACGTCAATTCGTGAAACCGTGCAAGACTGGTCACGTGGTTCGAGTTCGAACTTCCCGCAAGATGTCTGTCCTTGTACTGGGTATAAGCAAGGAACACCACACAGCTGACATGACCAACCAGTTGCAATATCAGTGGCACATCAAGCCATATGAAAGGGTCTCATCGAGTGACATCATCCGTACTGATCTTACAGCTATTCGCATATGGTTATTGACGCGCTCCAGCAGGCTGTAAGAACGTCTTACTACATTCGTCAATTAGCACGAAGCACATTTGTTGGTGCAATATAGTGATTAGACCATACTAATTGGTCCGATAGGATCTATCCCCGCATCATATTTAGCAAAAGCTTACCGAACGTGACACGATACGATCAGTATGACATCAAGCTAACAGCTTATCACACCTTTCTGATGCACCAAATAAGAGATTTCTTGCGAAGTCCGCTGCAAGGCTCCCTGAACAGAGCCAATCTCGCCAGAGGGCACGCTGACATGTTCTGATTGTGACCGCTTGTATGCCTGTTTCTTTAACTGTGACGTCAAAACTTACGCGGCTATTAGACGAATGTTAGACGGAGAGTGGCTACGTGAAGACAAGCTAGACCAGGCCTATCGATTGGTATTCGAAATTCTCACATTTGGCGATTAGCTCCAGTGAAAAGGTGAGACAGGTGACGCCGAAGAAGGCCCCACGCGGGCGGCCACACGCACAGAGAGACCGCGTTAAAAGCTGGACCGACGGACGGAACGCAGTCAGTCAGTGACGGGAGCAGCGGTGCACGCTCGCACATCACATCGGACGCGCGGCAGTCCGGACATGCCGATGTGCGCTATCACATCGGGCGGCAAGGGCAAGTGGCTGAAGTCGATAAGACCGAAGGGCGTGTGACAAGTGGTCCAAAGACCTGATGCGACCGGCAGCGACGGCGGCAAAAGCCGGCTCGGCGGCCTCGTGCCCAGGCTCGCTGGACACGCGTCACCGGCAGGGACCGGCCGATCCCCGCGGTGGACCGTGCGCAAACCTCCTGCCCGTTGCGCAGAGAACGACTCCCTGTAAAAAAATACACGCACTCGACCCAGTGCGACACCGTGTCAGCCATCCCTCACCGCAGCCCCCGAAAAAATCGGCCGTCACTTCACCTGTCAATGCACTTTCGGCCGCCCGGCCGTCGGCGGCCGGTGCAACGGCGCGCGGCGGCTAACGAGCCGAGGCGCGCTCACACCTCGCGGCGCAGCCGATCCTATCGGCCGATGACACTCGATGGCTGGCTAAGCTGGCCGTAATGGAGGCGCGGCCGCCGTGCCGCCCGGCGCTGATTGATGGCTCGGTGCGGCCCTAGCGAGCCCGACCGGTCAGCGCCAGCCGCCCGCTATCCGGCCATCGGCGCATTTGTCATCTGTCCAATATGTCGGCCCACGCCAGCGTGATGGCCCAATTAGGGCCGGCGGCGCTGACGGCGGCCCCAGGTCGTGATGGCCCAATTAGGGCCGGCGGCGCTGACGGCGGCCCCAGGTCGACGGCGGACCCGCCCAGTTGGGCGGTAGATTTGCTCCAGGTCCCGGCCAGCTGGGCGGCAGGTTCGCTCGAGGACTCGCCCAGCTGGTTGGCAGGTCCGCTCGAGGTCCCGGCCAGGTGGAAGGGCGGCTCTGGGACACCGTCGGCTCTGGGGTCCGGCCGTCTGAGCGCCAGGTCCACTCTGAGGCTTACAGGTGGGGGGGGGGGGGGGGCTCTGGGCCGGTCAGCTGAGCTAGAGGTCAGCTCTCGCTCCGGCTGTCTCTCGGCATCTCTCTCAGTGCGGGTCATCGTCGTCAGTGCGGGTCATCCCAGCCCCAGTCATTTCTCTCATCCCCGGCCGTGCCTCTCGGTCCCGGCCACCTCTCCCTCGCCGGGTCACCTCTCAGGGACCCTGCCCCGCCCCGGTCACCTCTCGGCCGCCCGGCCGGCTCCAGGTCGAGTCAACAGAGGGCGGGCCGAGTGTGGGACTCCCCCGGCGCGACCGCCATCGATCACGAGTGCAGGCCGACCGCCGCCGCTCTCCTCAGTTGACTCGGGCGGCAGTGGCGCCGCCGAGGCGGGCCGCGCCCGGCCGCGGAGCCGCGTCGGCCGTGCGCCGTCATTGGACTGGGGCCGCGCCGGCCGTGCGCCGTCATCGGACCGGCGCCGCGGCCGCCGCTCGACAAACTCGGTCCGGGCTCGCCGTGCAGTCGGAGGCCCGCTGCCCGCCAGAGCACACAACTGGCGGCAGACGGTCGTACCGGCCGACCATACGACAGAGCACACAACTGGCGGGCGGACGGTCGCACCGGCCGACCATACGACACCGTGGCGGCGCCCACGGTGGGCTGGCGTTGCATTGGCGTGAGCCTCCGTGAGTCGCCTTGATTAGGAAATCTAGACAGTGGCCATTAAATCCGCGAGGCATGAGATGATAATAATAACACTATCACTAAACCACAATATGGATCATGTATATAAAGACGAGGTATATAAAAACTTACATCGAAACCGCTAGCTCCGATAAGAAGAGTAATTAACCGCATCTCTTGAACGAGAAGTAGTAGTGGCAAGGAAATAGAACGGTGAAATTGTCGTAATATTTTAGACTGATAAGTTTTTCCTTCATGCTCTGAAGTAATCATGAATGTGAGCCTGCTGTCTTTATGTTGGAAACAAATCGAAATCTAAAACAGTCCACAAAATTACGTGACATTCTACGTAGTGAAACATGCAATAAGTCATGATGGAAATTTTTTGGCGCGTACCCAGCGCGGCCCAAAGGACAAATATGTCCAAAACACTTAGCGCAGTCAGAGCCGAACACCCCGAGCCTCAACCTTGCACTATCGTAAAAAATCGAACAGCATTTCAAGCCCGGTTCCACAGACTTGCTCCATGTAACTGAAGCGCCACATCGCCATACGAGCCGGCAGCGCCACACCTGCAGGGCGCAGTCGCGGCTGCAGGCACACCTGCGCGCGCGAGCCCACAGCTCGTGCGCGCGCTGGAACATGGGACATGGCTGCGCATGGCACAGCTGACGGCGACGCCGGTGAGCCAACCAGCACCGCCTCGGCGGCTGATTACACTAATTTCTCGATACAGCTGAGGACAAAGAGAAGCTTAAAGGTAAGCTGAAGCATAGCTTGGAGAGCTCGCAATGCAGCTACGCATTTATCATCAAAATATCACTTCTAGACCGCAATAAATATGAAACGGTTCATTACTAAGAATACATCCTCTTCAAATGGTTGCATTCTTAGTGGCTTAGTGGTAATAAAGCAGGAAGGCAGATGCAGCTAACGGTACATATAGTGAAAAGCTCATTTTTGATACCGTGTTTATATTGCATGTGTGGGTTAACTGCTGCATGCAATCGGAGGGTCACGCACGCTCCAGGAATGGGAGTCCTCACACAACGGTGTGTTCGGGGCGCTTTCAGTTGTGATCTGCAGCCCCATCGGGTGCGCGTGTTGCAGTCATTGGCAATTTGTCTCGGTTTGGCGAGGCTCAAACCTTTTGCAATGATATTAGCTTTTCATGTTCAACTATGGATGATACCTCTCAAGTGGAAAACATCCTCCACGTTTGCATAACGCCTATCCTGAAAAGGTTGTCGCCAGGCGTAACGAGACAGTATGCCCATAACAATACACGCAGTGAGTCAATCCTGTGACAAGCAGCCGTCGCCTCACAGCCAGCTCCTCTGACCTGACATTACTGACAGGGGCAGATGGTGCGTATCACCGGCTCCGTGGTGCCTCCCGCGTGCAGGCTCGCGCCCGCTCAAGCCATGGCCCACGGCACCGCTTGAACCACGTCACGGGCTAACATGCGGCGCTACGTATGTGTGGCGGCCGAAACTGGACCGGAATGTGCATTATCGACATTATGTTCATAATGATTAGCGTGGCGACTTAACTGACATGGTACGTCACGCAAGGTCGGAAACTGCAACGTTAGACGTCAAAAAAGTAAAATGGCGCAAAGGACCTTGAGGATGCAAGCATAACCTTCAAACAACGAGAAACGCTAAGTCACTCGTAAACTGGCGGCTCATCTGTTTTTAAGAGACGGGGAGGACCATAGGTAGCGTACAATATGACAAACTCATTGCAGCGTAAAGCAAAGTGCACACCATAACACAGAGATGATGAGGATCGCCCAACACACCGAGCCAGCCGGCGGAGCGTTCCCAGTCCGCCACGGTTGATCGGCATGTCTTCATATCGCGTGACAAGTCGGAAATGGCAGGCTTTTCCATTGAACCTCGATCCCTACACATGCAAACAGCAAAGAATATCGCTGATCTCCGATGAGTTAGGATGAAGTCAGGGTGACCTTAGCAATGTGTTTGAGTCCATGGACACTGGAGGATTAATGAGTACCAAGCAAACTAAAAACTACGAACAAGGCTATGAGTTCAGTGCCTATGACGTCGCTTGCCAATGACCTTGTGTCAATATGACCTAGCACGACCTGGGAAACCCATCTGATACGACATGGTCTTGACGTTCCGTTGAGGACACTACATGTCTCAAGCTGCTGATGCAATTTGCCTCGAATTTCTGTCAGAAAACCTACGACGGAAGGGAAAACTCCCAGATTAAGTCCGGGCTAATCGGCCGTAGCTTACCGAGGGATCGTAGTACCCTCGTGGTAAACGTCAGATCTATGATGAAATCCAGGTTCGGAATGTCAGCTACTGCATCTTCGGGGGAAAACCTGCGTCAAAAGGGCCGAACGACATCAGTGAAATGCACAGCTTTGGCGAAATTGCTGCTGTTTCGGCAGACGTCTACAGCGCTCATCGGCTCTAGTTAGAAGCGTATAAGACGACGGCCCGCCCGCAGCCGGTGAGGTGCGGATCAGATGGGAAATTCCCGTTTGAAATGCATTGTGCAGGACAGAGGAAGCCAAACATAGCGTAATCATGCCAGACTAATTCAACTCCACGATATGCACGTCGGGGCGTTAACCGGGATAATAGAGGCAATGTGTAGGCCTAATTTGACACGCGAGAACTTATGGGACCACACAGACAAATAAATAGTACAAAGCACGAGACGTGTCGACCATAACTCACCAGTCCTTCTTCATGACCTTGCTTAGGAGAACCTGCAACCCAAAAACGGCACTGTTAGCATTCGTACGTGGGCAAGGCATCCATCTAATGCATTTTCCGTATACTTCTCACGGCACCGGCTCATCCGGCTTGGACGCCCACCCAGCCCATAAATAGTGGGAAACGTGATATTTGCTGAACCCCCCAGATCGTGGCGGCCGCTGCAGCCGCGGCGGCGGCCCAGGGGCGGCACCCTCCAATCCGATAAAATATCGCGCAGATACGGCCGGCCTTTAAATGGGGCTCCTGCTCCCAGCTCCCTCCGGCTGACCTCGGGCCACTAACGGTGCCCGCGTACGCCAAATACGGGGAGGCGAGGCAGGTCACGCCGGCGACGAGTGTGCGCCATCCGGCGTTCCCGCGTCCGGGGCTGCTGGCGGCGGCGCTCGGCTCCCACCGGCCGGTGGTCGCCCCGAGCGGACACCATCCGGCCTGGGCACCACCGCTGGCGGGGCGGCGGCGGCGCCGGGAGGCAGCCAGGGGCCGCCCGCTCCCCGCCGGGCCGGCCAAGCGCACCGCTGTTTGTGTGCGCTGCGCCATCCCGAGGCCCGGAGGACCTCGGCGCCGGTCGAGGGCATAGGAAACCCATGGCGAGCGCGGTGTCGCATGTCACTGAGATGGAGTGCGCAGCCCACGCGGACAGCGTGCCGCCATGTCCTGAGCTGGCTGGCACGTGCGTCGCACAGCTGACACAAGCTGGGACGGCGCCCAGCCAGAGCCGTGCGCAAAACGCGGCGTCTCCGCGCGGCCGCCGCCGGACAGGCCCGCGGCTCGGTGCAGGGCAAAGGCGGAGGTCGCATTAGCCGCACGTGCTGACTCGGCCCGGCCACTCCCCGGGTCATGGGCGTACAATGCCGTGCTGTGTCACACCGGTCGCGGCGGGGACGGCCGCTCAACGCGACGTGGGAGGGAATGGGCTGGGGAATACCCAGCGTGACGAGTGTTCGCGTGCTCCAGCGGCCGACACACAAGCCGAGTGCGCGGCTTCCTCCCACGGACCCGTCCGCAGGCAAACCGGGCTCGATTACACAGCTCGATGACGGAACGTCGGTCCGCCCTTGGCCGATACCCGGCCGACTCAAGGTCGTGGCTTCTCCAGCCCAGCGGGCCTATTCCAGAGGGCGGTTCGACGCCGGCCGCGGCGCGGCGGCCATCACTCGACGAGCCCGGACGGTGCCGACGGTCGCTGTGCAGCGCGCGGGGCGGCGCCGGTCGGCCCGTGCGCCGCCGGCGGCGCACAGTCGGAGCATGACTGGCGGCCGCCGCGAACAGCGCCGGTTGGCACACGCGCCGCAGACGAGACGACCCGCTCGACCGCGACGCTGCGACACGGGCGCGGACGGCGCCGCTGGCAGCGGCACGCGACGCGTCGCCGCGGCGGCGGCGACCGCCCGGACCGGGCGTCTCATCTTCATATTAACGAGCCGGGCGGCGCTGCCGCTGCCATCTGGAGGCGCCGAGGGCGGGCGGGCGGCGCTGCAGCGCGGGCGGGTCCGGCGCCGGCCAGCGCGGCGACGCCCCGGCCGACGGCCACCCGCCGTCGCCGCCGCCGCGCGGGTCTGACCCACATCCGCGACGCGGCGGCACGGCGGTGGGCGACGTCGTGCGTGCGTGCGAGCCGGCGCTGCGCTGCGCGCACGCACCGGCGCCGTCACCGACGGTCGGCGCTGTTTGCTCTGGCACCGGGCAGCCTTGGCGGCGCGGATGGTGCGCCAAACCAGCTGAATCACGGCCGAGCAAAATGCAAATATGAGAGAATCTGCTGGCGGCGCGGCGTGGCGCCGGCGGCCGCCCACGCCGCGCTGTCGCCGCCGCCGCCCGACACGAGCGGCGGCGCCGGGCCCGGGCCGTGCCGGCGGGGCGACGGGCCCGGGCACGGGTCGAGCCAGGCCGCGGCCGTGCCGTGACTAAAGGCCATCCCGACGGCGGCGCGAGCCCGACACGAGCCGACCGCCGGCCAGGGCGCGGCGGCAGTGGCGGCGCGGCACGACAGCCGCCTGGGCGGTCCCGGCGCCGCCAGGCCTTGAGTGCCGCTCTTCAGCCCCCGCTCGCCCTCGTGTCCGCCCCACATCCTCTCGCGCGCGCGCTGGCTGGCTGCGAGGCGGCGTCTCGAGCCGAGCGAGCCGAGAAAAACGTCGTCGCGCCGCAGGCTGCTCGGGAGCGCGGATGGGCGCGTGGTACTCAGCCGCTGTCATCAGGGCGCCGTAGCTACCAGCCAGACACGACCAGGGGATGGACCGTGACCCACTGCGCAAGGGATGGCGACACGGCTCAGACCCAGCCCTCTGCCGACCAAGCGTCAGCTTCAGGCAATACCGCTGCCTTGCACATTGGGGTAGTGCCCTGCTAGCAGGCAGTGATGAACTCAGCCACCCAAACAGTTACGCATGTCTCCTCACCCTTTTCATTAAAATCAGTCACGGTGTTGCATAAGATTTCCTTGTCCGCGCTTTCCGAACGTTTTTAAACGCTGAGGGGTAAAATGGCACCTGAACAGCACAATTTACACATTTGTCCGCGGACAACGAACATACGCTATCGTCCCGCACGTCGCTAAAGCACGCGTCCATAAAAAGCAGCGCCGCCTTTTTGCAAAAAGCCTACGGAGCACTTGCTATTCATGCAATCGGCGACGGTCATTTAATGGATGCATTCCGCTTGTCGCCGCCTCGGCTCGGCAAGACTGCAGCTGGCCCGGGGGGCTGAAACTGCTCGCACCTAATGGCATGCACACCGACGGTCTGGACATTCCAGGACCGCCTGTGCAGTCGACCGTCCCGCTCTTGTCGCCCGTTAATGGCCTCTGAGAGACGGACTGCACCCAGCGAGCCAGTGCCGGCGAGGCCCCCGGCCTTGCACAATCCGGGAAAGAATGCCGCTATGGCGGTGGCCCCTCAGTCGGCGCGACATCTCATTCCTCCCCCCGCTGCCAATAACGTCGGAGACCCAACACGCTTCCATTTGTCTCTGCCATCCGGGGCTGAGCCTCGGGCCGGAATGGAGGCGAGTAACACGGCTCGGCCCGGGTGGCTACACGGTCTCTCCCGGACGGAGGAGACGCCCGCGTCAAACCGCCGGCTGCGAGGAGCCGGCGACGGCACCGCGCGTGCGTGCGCGCTCACTCCCGGGCGCCTCCGATCCGGAGAACTGATAAAATCGGGGCAGGGGCCGTGTAAAAAATCTAAGTCAATTATTGCCCACTAAACGACGACTGGAATCGGATCAGAATGATAGACACGGGTTGTATTGTGTCCGGGTAATAGGCCGTAACGCGGACAGAGTGGATATATTGTGCGCCCTCAGCCGCCGCTGTAGGTACAGCTTCAGCCTGTCGAACCCGCAGGGCCCAAGCACACCGACCTCCAAACCAGAGCCGACGCGAGTCGCCTCGGCAGTCGTCCGTCACGAGCCGGCAGGCGCGACACGCCGCGTTTGTCCCTACACGGATCAGAAGGGCGTGAGGCGTCGGGCGACAACCCAGCTAATGCACCATACCGGACCCCGAGCGGCCGGCATTCTTGGCAAGGTCAGCCGGCCGGCCTCGGCGCAACAGGCGTCATGAGCCCGACCGGTGCCGGCACCGGTGCAGGCGCAGGGTGGGAGGTGCAGTCGCAGCGTGGGCGGTGCCGCCGCCAGAAGCGGACGGTGTCGCGCCCGCCGCCGGCCGGCGACCGGGTCTCAGGCACGGGTCGGCCGCAGCCGCCGCCGCCGCCGCCGCCGCCGCCGCCGCCGCCGCCGCCGCCGCCGCCGCCGCCGCCGCGCCGGCCGCGCGCCGTTTTTGCGCCGCCGCCGCGTGCCCATTAGCTATTCAGTTATTTGTTGTGGGCCGGCCGGTAAAGCGCGGACCAGGGGCGGCCGACATCTATCAGAGGCCGACACTATCGCCGCCTGGATCCGCCGGGCATGCATCAATACTGTCACAACAGTGCGACGCGTCGACGCGTTCGCGCTGCCGCCGCAAGGCCCAAGAGGGGGGCAGCCTGCCTCGCCCGGTCGCGCCCAGGAGCCGGCGCTGTGCTGGTGCGGTCTGGCACAGCGCTGTGCCCGACCAATCAAGGCCAGAAACAGCGCCAGGGCTCCGGTGCCGATTTCGTGTGGTGCGGCCGAGTTCTAGCGCTGACTCCATCCCGTCGTTAAAATGACGGATGTCATGCATACACAAGCTTTTCAGCAAGGTTCAACAGGCGTGCCGTTGTTTTAGACGTCGTGTTCCGGGCATTTCAATGAACTTCGGAAATTCCGCGTAGTCGTCTTCCGTCTCCCAGTCGTTGGCCGTTGTCCTACAGTCATACGGAGACTCAGCATCCCATGGACCTTGCATCCAGGGTTATTTTTTGCCGAGAACCTCACAGGGTGATGAGAGATGAACAAAAAATCACTTGACTCAAATAGCTGGAGGGAATGGCGGCAAAACATGCGTTAGTAATCTGAAAAACCCCACATTTCTTTTTAATAACCGACGAGCGAGTTAAAAAGCCTTGCCTACATAGCCATCAAAGACCGATCAAAGTTTCGGTGATCAGCCCGCAGATGCCGATGAAATAAATAAAACTGTCAAGTATGCCATTTCGTCGGAGCGCTTCCCAGGCTACCCGATCAAGGCTCAGACCTTGGCGTGTTACCCCTTCGTGTCTCGTGAGAAGGGATAATCCATACATTTGCAGTTGGAACTTTTGTCATTATAACTTCTTGTGCCGAAGACAGCCAACCTTTGATATACACGAAGGTGCTGCTTCAGTGGAGGTATCTCAAGCGATCGATGAGATATATTTTTAAAATGCTGGCACTTTCGACAGCGTTACAGTCTAGTGGTATCACCACTTGTATCACTCGTGACCATGAGCACTGCTTTGAAACGTCGAGCATCTGCATAACTAGTCCTCACAATTGCTGACATCTTTGGTTAACCAACATCTACCGGTATATTGAAGGCAGGTTATGAAACCAGCGTAAGAACTCCTAATGCCGAAAAACCAGAGCTCAGGGTGGTCCCTGCTCACATCATGTCCGGGCTTTTCATGGCGTTCAGCTATGAAGACCTCTGCGGTACCAACATGAGGCATTCCACGACTGGATTTGCCAGCAACACAGCTGGGCTCAAACCAGTGCCTTCCACAGCCGGGGCACAAAGCCATACTGCGCAGAGAGCCAATTGCGCCTTAAACAAGACCGAACATTTACAGAGCACCTGCCGCCTGTGCCCAACGCGACCGAGCCCGGGTTTTACGACCAAGTGATTTAGTTGTTTTAGACTGCATGATTTGTTTGTTTTACGACCACCTGGATTCGTCGTTTTTGTGGCTCGCGCGACCGCTCCGGTCATTAGCATGGACGCCTCTCATCCTTGATACCAACGCGAACAGCAGCAGCCGGCCGTGCTCAACGCCGCATACACACCAAGTCGCGTGCGATTCCTGGCAAATGCGAAAAAACACCTCGACAGCATCCGGTGTGAACTTCGCGAAAGGCAACGCCGCGATCGGCGAGAGCTGCGATCTGTCTACCAGACGGATCATGTCTCCAGTAAAGGCCTCGTGGTCAGGGTTCCCGCGAAGCGAACTGATGAAGCCGAGATTGAAAGCACGACGATCTGCGCCACGAACCTTGAACCCCACTCACAGCTCTAAAAAACGCACCAAAACTGCACTAAAACTGAACGGCGCAAGGGCGTGCCCTCTGTAACTAGCCCCGCGATGGCCGGAGCACACCGTTAGCCGGCGCGCGTGAGGAGCGCGGCATGCCAGCCGGCTGTTCTCGGATCCCGCCAGAGCCGGCCGTCAGGTCCCGCCGACCGCAGACACGGTCTCACGCCGCCCCGGCCGAATTCGGCGCCGGCGGCGTGGCGCACCGCCGACGCACGCCGAGGTCACGCGTCACGTGACACTGCAGCGCAGAGGGCAGCTCCGCGCGGGGAGGTCAGCTGGCCGGTGCGGCTGCCGAGCCACCAGGTCGCCGTCGGCGCCGCGCACACCAGCCGTTCCGGCTCGGGCTTCCCGTCCGCCTTTGAACAGACGGCGCGCACGGCGAGCGAGACGGACTGCAGCGGCGCGGCGGCTGGAGTGTAGCCTGGGGACGACGCGGCGGCACGACGCGGCCCTCTCGACCATGGCGGAGAGGTGCGCCGCCCGTCTCGCGCGCCGGCTGAAGACTCTCCAGCCATGGACTCTGGCCGATCGAACGCGATCGAGCTGTCCGCGCTGCTCAAACAGGTGGTGAGCGGCCTCGGCGCCGGGCTCGGCCGCTGAATGAAGTCACCGGCCAACTCGCGGTCGCAGCCAGAGGTCACCGCCGCTACGCGACGGCGCCGGCCGCCCCGGCCAGCCCCGCCAATGAATGAAGCCACTGGTGCGCGCCGGGGTAACACAGGCGGAGGCACACGCCATCTGAGGTCGTCATCTCACAACGCCGAACCCCAAAAGTCGGTCAATCCGCGGGTGCAGGTGCGTGCAACCATGCACCCACTCTCGGTCACATTTCGGTGGATGCACGTTTCATGCATAACCGGTCACGAATCAATTAATCCAATTTTAAACAAAGAAGCTATGGCGGGCTGCGCATACATGCATAATTACTGAAACAGCGCATAAAGGAGCCTGAGACTCCATCGATCAGCGCCAAACGGAACAGCTGACAGACTGAGCTAAAGCTGAGCGATTGCAGCCTATTTCTGGCAGACTGCTACACGGCCGGAACGGGTAAGCCGAACGGCAGCCGACGCTGTGCACCGCGTGTACGCACTGCCTGTCAGGGGACATCCGCCAAGCGTTCAACAAAAGACGAGACCCGTCAAGGCCAAGACCAACCACCGGCACTAGGCAGTAAAAGGAGCCGGGTCGGGATTCAAGTGAAGACGGCTGAAACCAGTGCGCATTGGCGGCACTACCAGGCACTCCCAAAACATGCCCAATCGCAGCGCAGCGAGGAGAAGCCCGGGATCCGGCGTCTCGTCAGTCGGTCGCCTTCCTTCGCGCCCGCGCTGCCGCCAGCCTGCGACCCTCGCCGCCCGGCCCTCGCCACAGCGGCAGCGCACGAGGGCCACACGTGGGCCACGTGCGCCGCCGGCGGCGCGTCACGCGGCGCGTGTTTACCGTGGCGGCTGCCTCTCCGGGCCGCCGTCGGCCGCGGCTCGAGTGTAACAAATTAATCCGACCGTGATGGCCCATTCGATAGGCTGGCTATCAATGCCAGCGATCAGGCGGAGGGGCGGCGGACTTTGCACGCGCCGAGTTATGCCCCCACCCGCTGGGCGCCCGCTCGTCACGTGCCAGGCGCCCAGCCAGGTCAGGGGTGGGATCGGGACCTGGTGCAGGATACCCGGCAGGTGAGGAACGGCATTCGTATCAGGCGCACGTCGGGTCCAGATCCCATACCTTCCCAGCCGAGGATCTGTGTCAGATCCTGATCACACCCCTCACCAGCACGGCGTCTTGTTTCAGCTCCGGATCCCGCACCTGCCCAGCCCGGAGACCCGTGTCACGTTCACATCCAGCTCCTGAACGACCCGAGGATGTGTGTTGGATCGCAATCCTAAGCCAGCCCCGGTCGCGTGTCGGAGAGTCGCATGCCACCGCTGACCCAACTCAGCTCCTGCACCAGATCCTGACCTATTGACAAGCGATACGGTAAAGGTAGGAAGCATGGGAAGGGACGGAGGTTTACAACAGCCAGCTTCAGACTCGAGGTAGGCCGGCGTCGGTGTCAGCAGCTCAGCGAAATCTCGGGCTCACAACCAAACTGTTCCATACACGATTACATCAGTGCTACGAGCCAATAGCGTCACAGGAATGGAAACAAAGGCACCAGTCCAAACATGATGCCAACTGAGGAATCGCTGAAGACTGGGCAGTTGATCTTAATATATGTCAGTAAAAACCAACATTACCAGTAGTTATAACACGTCTTCTCCGATCCACGAGTACACGAGAGGCCGCGACAACTCGAGGTGCATGGAATCTTCTGAATGCGACATATTTCTAAGTGGCAATCCGGTTTACGTAAGCAGTATGCCAACAACGCATACCTTAAGCAAGCCATGGAAAGCACTCGCGGAAGCGGTGCACGAGACGACCGCATGTATCTGGTTATCGCATTAATAAGCTGCCAGAGGCTTACCCTCCACAAGCGAGGGCATTCCAGCCACGGTACCACATCCATGCCGCGGACGGCAGGCACGAACACGGCACGGTTGGCTTCAGATTTTTCTGGCACGGTTTGACGGAATGCTCACATGTTCGCGATCCGTAGCTTTTACACGGGGCGTTGCGTCTTACAAGCTTGGCCTAGATCACGCGATTGAAATAGGAAATTCCATCAACCTTTCCACCGATAAACGATTCCCAGCGGGAGACAAACTGAAATTAGACCGAGACCGCAAACGCGACGCCCAGCCGTAGAAAGCAGCAGAAAAAACCGATGCCAGTGGAGGTGGAGGGCGGCCGGGAGCGCATCTCGGTGACGCACGGCGCAGGACAGCGAGAGGGAGCCGAAAACAATGGCGGCTGCCGGCAACGGCTGCCGGCAGCGGCGGCGGCGGCGGCGGCGGCGGCGGCGTCAGGCGAGGCGCCGGGGCGGACGCCTCCCGCCGGGCGCCGCCCGGAGAGGCGACGCGCCTGCCATCTGCCGGCAGCAGCGGCAGGCTGCCGCCAGGGCGGCTGGCTGCCCGGCGCGCGCGGAACAGATGGACGGATGGACGAACGGACGGCGAAAGGCGACGCCGCCCACGGCGCTGGAGCGGCCGTGCCGCCGTCGCTCTGCTGCACGCCACTGCTGCGGCTGGCCGTGCGCGTCCAATTGGATTATTTCCTCTCGGAATGCCGCCGACGGGCCGCGCGGCTGTTGGCCTTTTGGCCCCGCGCCTCCGGAAGATCGGTTTTTATCGGATTTTTATATCACCATCAAAATCAACAACAACTTGGAAACCTCAAGGAGGAGGGATAAATTCAGGTACTTTGCATTATAACCAGCCGCAATCCTACAAAATAGTGAGACACCAAGTTACTCCTCTATTCATCCGACAAATCGCAGCATTCTTGCGGCGCAGCGGGCGTGACTTTTATGAAATCCTATTTCACGCCGGCTGTCTCGGTCCGAGCCAGAGTGCCCCAGTTGGCGGCGCGAGCGTCGAGGACTCCCCGGCCTCGGATCTCCCCGGACGCTCCACGGCTCATCGACGACCACCGCTGTCCCAGTCACATTACCCGGCCCGTCACCGTAAGTGGGGTTAAAATGTGGGCCAAATGAGGGCAGTCGGCGGGGTGCCATACCGCGGAGCCGGAGACTGCAGGGAGCCGGCTGGTGTCCCGAGACTGCACGGCCGAATAACAGGCTAACACCACGGCCGCCCGCCGCGCCGCCGCCGAGCGCGAGAGAACGGTTACGAACGCACTGGAACAGACAGCGACGCAAGCGTCCCATGAGTGCCAAGTGGAGCAGTGTGTCGCGATGCACGCGGCTGTCGACTGTTTGGAAGGTGCCCACATCGCCACTGCACGTGTGTTTTTCCACTTACCACTCAACAGCTATTTGGACGGTCCAGGCATGAGGCAATATTTCGTTAGCCACGTGCGTCTAAAAACCGTAGGATGCTGTCAAAACGAGCCGGGGGTTGGCAAAAAAATGTCGGCAAAAAACTCCCGTCTCCAGGGTGGCCGATAGCTATCAGCGCCAAATCTCGGCTCCCATCTCTCCCAACGCACGGTCTGGGCCGGTCAATTGGGTCAATTAATAACCGGGCTCGGGTCTCCCACGCGACGCGGCGCAGACTCCGCCACGCTCCTCCTCTTGGGCCCGACCGAGTCGCGACGTTTCTGTCCAGACCTCTGCACCAACAAAGTCACGAACGCGACGCCCGGCCATGACAAACCGCGACGTCGGAGCCCCGGGCGCGCTGGTCATCCGGGCGGTCCCTCCGTGACCTCCCGCAGTCGGAAACGGCGGCCAGTCACGTGACGGCCAGGCCACAGGAGCCACGCCCCCGCACCTGCCGGCCGAGACGGGTCGCCGGCCGACGGCGGCCAGGTGGCGGCCGCCCCGCAAACCCAGACAAATTACCCGTATAAAGCGCGCCGACGCCGGCGCAAAAAGGCCGCCGCGCCGGCCAATCCGCGCGCGGACACGCGACGCGGGCGACGGCGCCGCGGCCAGACGAGGGCGCGTCCCGGCGGGCCGCCTTTACGGCCGCCCCGACAGCTATACAGCCGTCCAGCCGGCCGGCCGGCGCAAGACGCGCCGATTATTTGTTTACGACGGCGGCGCCGAGAGAGACGTCATTGGCGCGCCATAAAACGCGCATCGCGTCACGGTCGCGTCGCGGCCACCGCCGCCGCGAGGCGCACCGCGTGCGCGCGCACGGTGACACGTGCGCGCACGTGCGGTCCGGCCGTGTCGCCAGACACGTCGCGCCGGCGGCGGGTGGCGACACGCGCGGTTCTTTCGACCGCCCAGGTAGACAGACGGCGCGGAGAGCGGCGTGACCCCGGCCAGCCGCCGCGGTCGGCGCAGCGTCGGTCTGCCGCGTGGGAGCGCGAGACCTGGAGGAACGCTCGCCGCCGGCCCGGCGTGCGGGGCAAGACGCGCAGGAGGCTGTCGAGCACGGGAGGCTCCTGGGTGCGGGGGGCTGTCACGCCCGGGAACTGCCGCGCTTGAGAAGCTGTCCGGCGTAAGGCGCGGTCAGGCTCCGGAAGCTGCCGCGCTTGAGAAGCTGCCCGGCGTAAGGGGTGGTCACGCTCGGGAACTGCCGCGCTTGAGAAGCTGTCTGGCGTAAGGCGTGGTCAGGCTCGGGAACTACCGCGCTTGAGAAGCTGGTCCGGCGTAAGGGGTGGTCAGGCTCGGGAGGCTGCCGCGCTTGAGAAGCTGTCAGGCGTAAGGCGTGGTCAGGCTCGGGAAGCTGCCGCGCTTGAGAAGCTGTCAGGCGTAAGGCGTGGTCAGGCTCGGGAAGCTGCCGCGCTTGAGAAGCTGTCCGGCGTAAGGCGTGGTCAGGCTTGGGAAGCTGCCGCGCTTGAGAAGCTGTCCGGCGTAAGGCGTGGTCGGGCTCGGGACGATGCCGGGTGCCGAACACTGCCCCGCTTGTGAAGCTATCAGGAGCGACACATTACGATCCTTGTCAAGCTGTCTGTAGCGGGGACTGTCAGCCTGGAGAAGCTTTGTGATGCGGAGGCTATCACAGCCGGGGCGCTGTTTGTTGCAGGAGGATGTCTTGGGGAGGAGGACCATATTCGGGAGGATGTCTTGGGGAGGAGGACCATATTCGGGAGGATGTCTTGGGGAGGAGGACCATATTCGGGAGGATGTCTTGGGGAGGAGGACCATATTCGGGAGGATGTCTTGGGGAGGAGGACCATATTCGGGAGGATGTCTTGGGGAGGAGGACCATATTCGGGAGGATGTCTTGGGGAGGAGGACCATATTCGGGAGGATGTCTTGGGGAGGAGGATGTCTCCTGAGGGAGGCTGTCGTACCAGAGAAGCGGCCACATTCGGCACGATGTCTGGTGAAGGCAGCTGTCCCACTCCGGTGCCTGTCTGGTGCGGGCGGCTGTCACACCCCGGTGCCTGTCTGGTGCGGGCGGCTGTCACACCCCGGTGCCTGTCTGGTAAAGGCGGCTGTCACCCTCGGGTGCCTGTCTGGTGCGGGCGGCTGTCACATCTGGTGCCTGTCTGGTGCGGGGCGGCTGTCACCTTCGGGTGCCTGTCTGGTGCGGGCGGCTGTCACCCTCGGGTGCCTGTCTGGGTGCGGGCGGCTGTCACATCAGGTGCCTGTCTGGTGAAGGGCGGCTGTCACCCTCGGGTGCCTGTCTGGTGCGGGCGGCTGTCACATCAGGTGCCTGTCTGGTGAAGGCGGCTGTCACCCTCGGGTGCCTGTCTGGTGCGGGCGGCTGTCACAATCAGGTGCCTGTCTGGTGCGGGCGGCTGTCACCTTCGGGTGCCTGTCTGGTGCGGGCGGCTGTCACCCTCGGGTGCCTGTCTGGTGCGGGCGGCTGTCACATCAGGTGCCTGTCTGGTGCGGGCGGCTGTCACATCAGGTGCCTGTCTGGTGCGGGGCGGCTTGTCACATCAGGTGCCTGTCTGGTGCGGGCGGCTGTCACACACCAGGTGCCTGTCTGGTGCGGGCGGCTGTCACATCAGGTGCCTGTCTGGTGAAGGCGGCTGTCACCCTCGGGTGCCTGTCTGGTGCGGGCGGCTGTCACATCAGGTGCCTGTCTGGTGCGGGCGGCTGTCACACTCGGGAAGCCGCCAAGCGCACATCGCCAGCGCCGCATCAATCCGTTTTTGCCGGCGGCCCCGAGTCGACCGCGCTGTCGCCGGGTTTTTCTCGGCCAAGACGGATCGGCTGCGGCCGTTTGAATTAGACTGAACAGAGTGGCCGCCGCCGGACGGACCGCCACGCATTCCTCTGCCACCGAGCGGGCCGCGCGCGCGCGCACGGCAAACACCTCCCGTACAACTTTCGCACATAAAACGAACGCCATTACGGTGCGGATGATGTATGGACGCGGCAGCGCGGACGGGGGTATCGGTAAACAGGACGAGCGGTCCGCCGTTCTCACGTCGGTCACCGCCGCCGCCATTTGTCACCGACCCGGCGCGCATTGTTTACGCACCTGTCCGCGGCGCTTTTTGCCGCGGGCGGCGCCGCGGCGACGGCGCGGAGTCCGCGTCACGTGGTTTCATTAGCGGCGCGCGGTGCCGTCCGCGCCGCATTTGCATGCGGCGCGGTTCCCACGTCCGCGGCAGCGGCGCGCGCGCGTGGCCGCCTCGAATTCCGCGCGACCCTCGGCGTCGGGGAGCCACCAGCCGCACACGCCACTACAAATTATTTATTATCATTAGTCTGATTACCGGTCTTTGTCGCGAACGATTAATTGCCCAATAAAGGCGGCCGGCGCGGCCGCTTTGGAGACGGGCCTGTGGATTTTCGGGCCGAGTCATTAGTGACAGCGGCGTGCACGATTCACGAGCGGGTCGGTGGGAGGGGGGTTTTTACCGGCGCCGGCCGCCAATCGACGATAAATGGCCGCGCCGTGCCCGGGTCGCCGCGACCGGCGCGGGGCGACACGCCTGATGTGGGCGCGGCCGCGGCGGATGCGGCGCGCGGGCGGCGCCGCCTGTTTACGCGCGCTTTTAAAGAGCTGTGGCGCGAGGCCCGCTGAGACAAAGGCTGGGCGCGCCCCCCTGCCGGCCGTTCCCCCGGCCTCCTCTCGCCGCCGGCCGGACGTTCCTGTGCGGCGGAAGCGGCGGCCGGTCGCCGGGACCACCCGGCCGAGGCGGCAGCCCAGGCCGGCGGCCTGCAGCGCCGCATGCACATCGATCGCGGCCGGACGTGGCGCGATGACCGGCAGTTCCGCGCCGATAGATCGCTCAGCGAGGGCCGCTATGACAGCGCGTCGGCGGCACTGCAGGCGACTGCGCGCGCCGCCCGGGCGGCACCGACCCGCTGCACGGCCCGAGAGCCGGCCGCCGCCGGCCGCACGCATACCAATGGGGCCCCGAGGCTGACCTGGCCGACCCCGGCCGACCCCACCGCCGCCGGCACGTCCCGCCTGTCCCGCCTCGCCGGCCGGCACGGCGCAAAAACGCGCCGTGTTTGTCGCAGCGCGCCGGCGACAGCGCGCGGGTCCACTGCGGCGCCGCCCTCCGCCTGTTTTAATTACGCGCCGCCGCTCCCGGTTAGGCATATTTTCGTCAGCGATACCATCAACCGGGTACATATATTTTAATACTAATTCTAGGGGAAAACCAACAAAACACGCCGTGGACAGTGTGCGAGCCGGCGCGGTGACAAAAAATGAATATCATTAGAGGGTCGCATACCACATGTGCCGCAACGGAGCGGGGGAGGGGGACGGGAGGACGGGCGACACGGGACCGAGCGACGGGGGTGCACTGAGCCATCGGGCCATTGAGCCGGTGCACCGGAGCGGGCGGTTCTCATTAGGATTAGGGGGCTGTACTGTTGGTGGGTTTGCATGCCTCCCTGACGGGAGTTCATGGAGTCTGATCGGCCGGCGTGCACCTCAGGAAATGGTCGGTGGTTAGCGTGAACGGCGCGAAGCAAGCATTACTGCGAACGCAGCCGCTCCATACAATGCAACAGGGGCTTCGGCCTTACCGAGTAACCACTTCCTCTCGACGGCATTCTTAAATCCTCACAGCCTTGAATACGAAGAAAGCTAGACGCCCCAGCCGGGCTCCAAAGACCCATAGAAATGCAAGATCAGTGAGAGCAAACAACACCCATCCAGAAGAGCACAGCCCTCCCCATCAAGTCACCCCGCTTCATTTCACCGGGCCGTGATCTGGAGCCCGGTCGGCGCCGGCCGATCAGTCCGTGACCACGCCCGACCGGACCGGCCGGTCGCGCCGGCCCCTCTCCGTCAGCGGCCGGCGCGCCCGATGCTGAGTAGTGTGACGGCGGGCGGGGATTAGGCGGCGCGGCGCCGGCCGTCGGAGGTGGCCGCCGGCACACCTCGATCGCCGGTTTGGCGCCGCACGATCCGGCGGCGGCGCGCGCCTGTCTCCGCCTGTGCGGCCCGTGCCCCGGGGCGGGAGAAACCGACCCGGTGTGGCTGGCACGGCGCGCCGGGTCAGCCTGGCAGCACGCGACCGGCGGGCAGCACTGGACCGACGGCCAGAACTCTGCCAGCCAGCAGACTGGGTCAACACAACTGGATCGGTAGGCAGTACTGGGCTCAACACAGCAGGCAGGACTAGGCTCCCAACCTGTCTGGACCCCTCCCAATCAACGTGCCGCGGGGGTTCAGTCAAAAATGCGCAGGCACACAAGACTCAGGTCAAATAAAGACAAAGGCTGGCGTAAAGGTTATGAAATAAAAGTTCATAACTGACAGAAACTGCGCAGTACTTCATCTGAGACTGAAACAACAGTTTCACGACGGTCGCACACCGCAACCACAACATTTGAACATGCCGACCCCCAGCTCTCATACGACAGTGGCCAAACGGGTGCTTAAACACCGACAGTGCTAACACCGGGCGATCTGCACACATTGAGCGCAATCACACAAACACGTTACGAAAGGCGAACGATCAGAGCCAAACAATGCCGAGCCCACCGAGCCCACCCGAGATAGTCACTACCCGGCATGTGTGTGCTGAGAGCCCGCAGGCTTGTTATGAAAGGGTGAGCCATTGTGGGCTCGTCTGCCAGGTCCCGCCAAGCAGGGCGCTCCCCGCACTGCAACGAGCCAGCCAGCAAACAAAACAGAGCCGGCCGACTGAGAGCCGGCCGCCGGCCGGTGTCACGCGTGGACTCGGGCCTCGCACATACGGCGCCGCGACTCAGAGCTCCACGCCAGACGGGACACCGCGTCGCGGCCCTCGAGCGGCCGCCACGCGTTATCGCGCCGCCAGCCCTTCCGGCACGGCGCGGCAGCTGCGGCCCCTGACGCTAATTGGGCAGGCGGGGAGCGGGGGAGAGGGGGGGGGGGGGGGGTTGACCGGGCCCGCCCCCGCAGCCCATCTCTCGGTCAATCGGCCACGCCAGCCAGCTGGCCGCGCCCGCTGACCGGTCACGGCCACGTACGCCGCCCCCGCCCGCCCCTCTCGCTAATGGCTGATGCAAATCTGACCGCGGCCCGAGGGGGGGGGGGGGGGCAGCTGGCGTCGGCGCCGACGGCCGCCATTGAGCGTCGGCCGGCCCGTGTGAAGTGGGATAATCGGCGGCGCTGTCCGGCCGGCCGCGCCACAATGCACCCGACACGACAATCGCCCCCCAGCCGGACAGCGGTCAGCCTTTCAGCGGAGGGCGCCGGGCCGCGCAGAATGCGATTAGTTCAAGTGGCGCACACCAAAGTGGCCAGAACGGATTGCCGTCGCCGTCCAGCGCATAAATACCGTTCAGGTGGCAGATGTTAGCAGAGATAAATGGGCAAAACGCGCCGCTGGATGCCTTTATGGGCAGCAGTGTTCGCTCGGATTTGGATACAGACGTCGCGCTCGGCCGGCGCGATTGGCGAGCGCCTTTGAGCGGGCCCGCACAGCGAGCGGCTCGGGGCCGCCGTCGCCATTGTGCGCCGTCGCCGCACCACAAAGCCGGCCGGCACTGCCGGCCAGCCGAACGTCCACGGCACGGCGCGAATCCCAAGTGTTTTCGGAATGATGCACGGGATTACGGTGGCGGCGGCAGCGGTGGCGGCGGCAGTGGCGGCGACGGCGGCGTGGCCCCCCAGGCGCCCTCGGGCGACGCGCCCGCCGCCGTCGCCGCGCGCCGGCTCCATGTCGCCCACGCAGCCCGGCCGGCACGAGCGCCGCCGCCGGCCCGGCTGTTCTCCCCGTCCCGGATGGCCGAGCTGGGCTCTGGCGGGCGTGAGCCAGCAGGCCGGGCGGCGGGCCGCGCCCTGAGGCGGAGCTCCTGACCGCACAGCGTCATCGCTGCAGGCCGCACCGCGAGCGCGTGCTGATTGAGCGATACTGGCAGGCCGCTTCCCACGCGCTGCCGGCGCCGCCACGCACACTCGTTCCTCACAGGTCACCCATAAACGCCGCGGGGAGCGGGCCGCGGCGCCGCCTCTGTGCCGCCAAATTAAAACTTTACGAGCCGGTACAAATCGGGAAATTCTTGGGCGAATGTATGCGCGTCGTAAAGAAGGCGGTTTTGACAGTGCGGCCGGGCGAAGACTAATTGGAGCGGGCCGGTGCGGCCACCGGGGGGCGCCACCGCCACGCCGCCACCGTTGACCGCCTCCTAATTGCATCTGATACATGCGATGCAGGCTTAATAGGGCGGCGCGGCGAGCCTGGCGTGACCCCGGCCCGATCTGATCGCGCGGGACCATAAGTACGCGATCCAGAGCTGGCCGCAAAAAGCGGCCGGGGGTAGCGGCGGCGGCGGAGCGGCAGCATGGGGAGGACGGCAGCGCGGGGAGGGGCGGCTGCAGCCACCGGGCTCCCTTACACGGGCAGGGAGAGGTGCTCGGCCAACAGGCCAGCTGCAGCTACAGCCCCTCGGAGACGGCTCTCCACAGCATGTCGCTGCTACACCTTGGAAAAGAGTGCGTTTTCTGTACAGGTGATGAACTGGCAAGCTAAAAGTGAAAAGTTGAGCATAGGTCTACCTATGTATATATCCAATGATATGAACACATATACACACACACACACACACACACATATATATATATATATATATATATATATATATATATATATATATATATGTATATACGAAGGCAAGATGCAGAGGGCATGTTTACAGCAGCACTGCGAGTGCAGAAGGGAGTCCTGAAGGGAAAGTCGGCACAGCCGGCTTCACGGAGGCGACAGCGGCGGGGCTCGCACGCAGTCCCTCCAACCCCGCCGATGATGAATGGACTTTACAATTACATGTCGGGAGCAAGCGAAATCGCACAGCCGGAGGAAAAAGAGTCAAAAAGGTCATTTACTACCACAGACGCCAGCGGAACTCATTAGTGAGCCATCACAATTAACGTTGGCTAATACTCCGGGAGCTCCAGTCTCTGAGGCCTCGTTTGATTTATTTTTATTTATTTAAGAAAAGCATCAACTTCATGCGACGAGGGTACAGAGAAATATCAAGTCTGCAGAACCAATGGGATCATGCTATAATAACGCCGATCTTCGCCTCATTGGTTCGGTGTCTGCTCATTTTTTCACACAAGTAATGCTTCGCACCTCTGGCAGCCCGTTCTCCAACTATACTCAGTGCAGCGCAGCGTCGGCGCCCACGAGAGCCTCAGCAGACGCTGCACAACACTAGCTGATCATGTCCTGCATCAGCGGTGCCGGGCGCTAGCGCCGGCTCGTGGCGTCGGCCGGTCCTCCGGCGCAACGCTGCAGCCGGCTGTGCCGCGCACGCCCCGTACGTTTCAATAAACACACATTAAACTGATTGAGGACGGGGTCACGGATGGAAACGAGACGTCGGCCAGTCATAATCGAGAATCAATATCGTCGGTTTCTTCAGAGCGGCTGATTGGTATGCGACGCCGACGCAGCGGTGTCGGCAGGCTGAGAGTCGGCGCCGGTGTGCGGGAGGCAGGCAGGACGGGGGCGGCGGCGGCGGCAGGCTGAGAGGCGGCGCCGGGTACGGGAGGCAGGCAGGACGGGGGCGGCGGCGGCGGCAGGCTGAGAGGCGGCGCCGGTGTGCGGGAGGCAGGCAGGACGGGGGCGGCGGCGGCGGCAGGCTGAGAGGCGGCGCAGGTGTGCGGGAGGCAGGCAGGACGGGGGCGGCGGCGGCGGCAGGCTGAGAGGCGGCGCCGGTGTGCGGGAGGCAGGCAGGACGGGGGCGGCGGCGGCGGCAGGCTGAGAGGCAGCGCCGGTGTGCGGGAGGCAGGCAGGAGGGGGCGGCGGGCGGCGGCAGGCTGAGAGGCGGCGCAGGTGTGCGGGAGGCAGGCAGCAGGACGGGGGCGGCGGCGACGGCAGGCTGAGAGGCGGCGCCGGTGTACGGGAGGCAGGCAGGACGGGGGCGGCGGCGGCGGCAGGCTGAGAGGCGGCGCCGGTGTACGGGAGGCAGGCAGGACGGGGGCGGCGGCGGCGCGAGAGGCGAGCGGCGCAGGTGTGCGGGAGGCACGCAGGACGGGGC
>NW_023596875.1:0-21352 GCF_011947565.3 Pollicipes pollicipes
GCCCACCTGTGTGATCAAGAAAGGGCCGTCGTCAACTCAGCAAGGCGCTTGTCGGTCTGGATAGCGTCGATTTTAAGCAAGGAGGAGGCTTATAATAGGTAAGGCCTCTTAGGTTTGGAAAGTATCCATCATAAGCCCAGAAATAGCTCGGCTCAAGTTGGGTGGGGACAATCTTCGACCGTTAAGATGAACATTTCAGGTTCCGAATAGGCCCATATCACCGCACACAACATTGCAGACAGGGATGCAGTTTCCTATTCAGTTGTGTCTTCAGCTTGGGCTTGGCTCAGCCCCCCCCCCCCCCTCCCCCAACCTCGGGAGAAGTTTGTCAAATCTGGGGATAAACCGGTTTGTGTGCATATTCGAGGCTAGGTTAGGCCGTATTTTCACTGTTCACAGCCCCCCCCCCCCCCCCCACCCCCGCCTAACACGGCCCTGGTTGCATACACGGCTGCATGAAGCCTGAGGGACAGTGTTATGCATTGCGTGCTGAAAATACGAATGATGCGTACCCGCGATGACTAACTGCATTGAATGCGCATTTGACTGTGCGTGGAAGATCGGGAGCAGTGCCTCAGCCGCACTCTTCTACATGGTCCGAGTCTTACCAACCACCTGACAGCTGTGCATATGCGTCTCAGCACGGCACAGCAGCGTTCATGACAGGCATAACAACAAAACATGTTCTACCGTATCAATGGTTCTCGGCACTATCGGGATCGCCTTCGGGCCTTCCTGGTGGGAAGGTGGGAGCATACTGCTCTCCCGCAGCGCGTGCAGCATGGCGGTGCATTCTTCGAAACGTTATCTTTCCCAAGCTGACCAGCTAGTTCTCAGAAGGGCAGTGAATGGAGCACGCAGACGAGTCCTGCACTGTGGCTGTAGTGGCGATGGCCGAAAACATCCACAACACAACAACAACAACAATACTCCAAATGCATTTTGAAGGCAGTCGAAACGACAGACGCAGCGGTGGAACTGGTGCTCAACCTCAAGCCTCAGTCGTATTCGACGTCATCTGACATTCCCCATAATAACATGACTAATGCGTGTCATTGGTCTCGAAGACATAAAAATATGTCGAAAACAATGGGAAGAGGAATTAGATAAAACATGCATGCAAGCAAAAACATGCTTCATAAAAGCGCACGCATACAAAAACAATGTTATACAATAATATCGTACAAAAATGGCTGGGCAGGGCGCTTGCAATTTGTCGAAGCCACTTGTCTTATCTTCCTGCGGCTGGTTAATGAGACAGGCCGCTCGGTACGCTAAGGACCGCTGTCCTGCCGCCTCACCACCGCCGGGAGGCGCAGGTTTTTGGTCCATGCGGGTGGATCGGGTCACTAACCTGCGCGTCGGCGAAGCAGCAACAACAGGCAATAATCTGCAAGAATCTGCAATTGAAACAAGCAGCAGATCTGCAGGCGCAACATCGCTACGGGCTCTGTGCCCAGCAAAAGCAGTTTGTATTCCACACATTTGGTGAGGCGTAACAAGTGCAGGTCATTCCGCGCGCGAGACACGTAGTCATGCTTTCCAGGAGGGCCAGTAGCTACTCTGGTGACGATAGTTTATTTACTTTCAGCAGGCCTGGTTTCGTTAACAGCTGATCCCTGGCCATAATGCTGAAAGCGATATCTCACGCACGAGATGACTAGACCTTACACGACGGTCAGCAGCACTCGCTGTTGAAGGAAATGCGGGATGCAAACAAATGCTTACGGGCCGCCTGAGCCTAATGCAGCGATGGCTGCTGACAGCGAGCCATATTCGAGAACGACAGCGAGCCGTATTCGAGCGAGCCATATTCGAGACATATTCGTGAACGAGCTGGCTCACACACATGTTGACATCGAAGGCACGTGAAGAAGATCAGGAGGAAGCCCGTCAGTCCCAGGCTTTGCTGCAAGTCAACCTTCCAAGCTGCTCGCTACGAGGAGGTGATCCACTTGGCGCGAGAAGAGATCGCGGAGGTGCTGCTGAACAGGAGCGTGTCGAAGGAGGCTATCAGGCGCGTAGCCCACCAGCCGCTGAGATGAGACCGCATCCCGTTCTCACACAAGCTGGAGACAGCTCGGTGAGGGTGGTGACGGAGGCCTCTGCTTCCGTAACAGGGAGGAGAACTGTTACGCTTCGTTTGCGCTCGATCGAAGCACCGTGAAATTCATGCGATTGATGGTGGCAGAGCATGATGTTCGGCTGTCATTCTGATGACGTATAACTGTGGCATGTGCACACTATGCGTCAGTTTAATCTCATTTCCTGTTGGTCTTTTGGATGCTATGTTGAATCAACCTACACAAAACCGCTTCCATGTTATTAAATACTTACATTCCAAAATATAAGTTCATCCAAAATGTTTGTTTATAGTCAAATAATAACCCGTATATTGTCAGGGTGCCAGTTCTACGTAATCTGAATAATCAGAATATATTGAGATGCACTAGTTTCATTTCACGCATTATCTCCCCAACATGACAACGAATGTGCGATAACGATCACAAGCGGTCACCTAAGCGTCCTTTTGCCGAACAAAAGGCTTAACTTGACCGCTGCGGATCGTTAACATGGGCAGCAATGCAGCTTCGACCACTGTGGGTTGACTCCAGCTCGCTACAAAGGGGGAATATGCGGAATTTTATTTGTTCTCATAGAAGTCCCCCGCGTTTCTTCGGCGTGGCATTTTTGATCTATTTGGCGACACCGTAGTATGCACGACGTTTACCACCTGGAGGACACCGGACTATTGACCTTAATGGTGGCATGCTATCCTATCCGCCATGGTCAAACGTTGACCACTGGTAGCGGCGGCGGCGGCGGCGGCGGCGGCGGCGGCGGCGGCGGCGGCGTGCCTCAGAACACGACCCCCGGATGGCCGAACGCGTCGAGCAGCATCTTCTTGTAGAGCTCGAGGTCGAGAGCCCTCGATCACAGTGACGTTCCTGCCAAGAGCCGTGGGCTCGCTCCAGCTGCGCCGGTCCACCACCATCAGGCCGCGAGTGAGCTTCCCATGCAGCTCCACCGTGGCCTGCGGCGCAGATGTAAGCAGTCCACCTGCGACCTGAGGTCACTGAAGCGGTGGTCGCGGCAATGCACAGTCTACGATCACAGCAACACCTCCAGCGTCCCCCTACCAGACGGCAACGCACTTTTTCTCCCTCAACGGTGCAGCTGCCGTGACCTGCTCGACCGCCGTGCGTAAAGAGCAATACATTCACAGCAGTCCAGCCGCCTGCTGTTTGCATAGATGTGTACACAATGTCACCCACGTAGATGACTGCTCGACCCTCGCACACAGCTTAGAAGACCAGGTACGCAACCAAACCTTAAAAGTGGTTGTACCAGACGACAAAGACTACATGCACTCGTACTCAACTGGACTCCAAAAGGTAACCCGTCGGGGGAAAGCGCATGGCTCACATGACTCGCACTGCTTCTCACAAACTGACTTAGTAAACTGGATACGGGAGTACATGATTCACACTCACCGGGCCACATCTGAAACAGTCTGCCGTTCGGCATAACAAACCTTGCCTGCCACCTGTTATCTGCCAATGTTCTGCTACGCGTCATTGACCCGCTCGTGTTCTCCCATGTTCGTTACCGCGCTCAAGTTCATGGGGGCGGGAACTGCACAGCTGTTGTGAAATTGCAGAAAGTCTTTAACTTCGCAGCCAGGGTGTCCCCGGGCGACATAGATTTGACCGTGTGTCGGATGTTCCACGATGGTTTGACTGGCTTAGTGGCCAAACGTTTATCGACTTCTTCGATATATGCCTCGTACACAAAGTATTGACAAACGGGGAGCCATAGATTTTACGTTCTCAGCTATCCTACAACCAGAAAAAGACCGAACCCAGTACGCGCCAATCTAGTCATGTATCTCTTTCTCGCCCCCAAAGAACAAACTTGGAAAGCGAGCAATGCCTACCAAGCTGCGCCTATCTACAACTAGCGTGTCATCACCAATGACATCGCGGGCTTATCTTCTTCTTTTAAGTCCTGTTTCCATGACACTATTCAAAGCAACTGCCATTTTTAACCTCGTGTATGTCTCCTCGTGTCGTGTTACGCTTGTCGCCCTGTGACTGTCGATGTACCTGTTAACGAAGGTCTAAGAAAGGCCTAATAATGCGGAACGACTTGATAAAGAGCAATACAATACATTACGATGGCGGCATGCCACGCAATGATGACTCAAAGTAAGCCTGGAGACGTGGCAACCCGTCTAAGTCTGTCCAGAAACTCACATGTCATTGTGCCCGGCACCGTGGCAGTTTAGAGAAGTAGACGAGTCCAGGTATCAGTATTAGGAATGGAATCATCTGCCTGACTATCGTATGCTCGTCTGAGTATACTGAGAGAGAGTATGCTTGTTATAGAAGTAGACGAGTCCAGGTATCAGTATTAGGGATGGGATCATCTGCCTGACTATCGTATGCTCGTCTGAGTATACTGAGAGAGAGTATGCTTGTTATAGAAGTAGACGAGTCCAGGTATCAGTATTAGGGATGGGATCATCTGCCTGACTATCGTATGCTCGTCTGAGTATACTGAGAGAGAGCATGCGCGTTAGAGAAGTAGACGAGACCAGGTATCAGTATTAGGGATGGGATCATCTGCCTGACTATCGTATGCTCGTCTGAGTATACTGAGAGAGAGTATGCTTGTTATAGAAGTAGACGAGTCCAGGTATCAGTATTAGGGATGGGATCATCTGCCTGACTATCGTATGCTCGTCTGAGTATACTGAGAGAGAGCATGCGCGTTAGAGAAGTAGACGAGACCAGGTATCAGTATTAGGGATGGGATCATCTGCCTGACTATCGTATGCTCGTCTGAGTATACTGAGAGAGAGTATGCTTGTTATAGAAGTAGACGAGGCCAAGTATCAGTATTAGGGACGGAATCATCTGACTATCGTATGCTCGTCTGAGTATACTGAGAGAGAGAGGGAGAGTATGCTCGTTATAGAAGTAGACGAAGCCAGGTATCAGTATTAGGGATGGAATCATCTGCCTGACTATCGTATGCTCGTCCGGCTTAAACGAGGTCAATAGCGCGGAAAACTACTTCATCAAGCGGAGTAGTTGTCCGCGCTACGTACGGACAACTACTCCGCTTGCCACTGTGCTACGACGGACAAGCCTTCCGTGACCGCCGTAGCACAGTGACAAACGACGGACAAGCCTTCCGTGACCGCCGTAGCACAGTGACAAACGACGGACAAGCCTTCCGTGACCGCCTTCCGTTCCTTCCGTGAAGCACAGTGACAAACGACGGACACACAAGCCCTTCATAGTCGATCAACGACTTCGAATAATGTGCAGACACTTTGCCTGGTCTACGCTGAGCTCACAAACTCGGTTTTCATACCGTGACATTAGCCCGATGCGAACCAGTGTGGCCACGCTTATAAAAGTTTCTAAAGGTCTCGTGATATTGTTAGAAACCACAAAACATGCCACGCGATACACCTTCACAGATGCATCGGCCTCACTGGATGTGATATAACAGGCAATACGATTTTCGGCGCTACAGGATAATGCATGAGTCACGTCAAAGGTCTTTATTTCTGCACGTTAGCGGCGTAGTGACAAAAGGGCAAGAGGCCATACCGTTACAAATGTCACATGCTGTCACCTCTGCTGCCATGAGCTGACAGTTCGACGAGCGCAAAGTGCGATGGCGTTGGCCCCCGTCCCGTGATCATTCCTGACAGTATGTTTATTACCGCTAGTTCAACGACATTCCCCCCCCCCCCCTTCAAACGGCAAAGTTCTCCTGCTCCGCGAGAGGAACGCTCTGTGTTTGGTAGCTCATCAGTGGCTCCTGGAACGGTTTCGGGCTCTGGGACGTCTTGCCTGCTCGATGTTGTACTACAAGTGTGATGATTACACGGCATGTGATGTAACGGAGCATAAAGCTATAATGTGTGGTACGCCGCAGCAGGCGCGCAACCAGAGCTTTGGCAAAGAAGGGTGAAGGGACAGGGGTTGAAAAGGCCCCTGCTAGTGAAAATCCCCCCTAAAAAAACGTGAGACGTAGCCCACTGTTCAAATGCGAGCGTGCATTTCTTTTATAAACATATTTTTTAGACTTGTTCCCTCTGTAATTGGAATGGAAGCCTAAAGCTACCGCGAAAAAAACTCTGCCCGAATTTTGTAGTTATTAAACCGAAGGAATCGCTCGTTAAACGACTGAATGGAGGAAATCGCCGGAGCTCTCCATTTTTCAAATGGTCCAGTGGACTCTCTCCAAGCCGACAGAGCTCACAAGCTTCGTCAAAATTCGTACCCGTGTTCTTCAGATATATTAGAGATCCCGCCATAATTGATTGTAGGTAGATCAAAATGAGTGAGCCATTTGTATTAACATGTCCAGCCCATGTTTTTTTTTTAAAAGATCAGCATTCAGTCAGACTTGATTATTGACGCAAATTATGTTACGTAGTTTTAAACATGCGCGCTCGCACATTTTAGCAGCAAAGACCTCGACGCCAAACATCACACTCTCCATAGGTCGCGCAGCGTCGGCCCCACGGCTGGTACTAAGCCGTGGCCAACGGATGGACGAAAAGTATGCCGCATCTGAAAAGTGTCTTTGAACTATCCAGGATATCAAAACGTTTATTTCAAAGATAGTCTAGGAGTATATTTCACAGGTACGTTTTTTAGATTGATAAAAACGGATTGGTCTTGACAGCCCTGTGAAATGTTGCTGTACTCTGGTGGTACAGGAAGACTAAACGTAAAATCTTTACTTTCGTGTTTCGTGGAACTGTTTATCCATCCAGATGACAGCCTAAAAGTTGTGAAAATGATACACCCAGTCTAATTTTTGAAGGGTGCGAATTCCTTTTGAAAGGTGCGAATTCCTTTGAAAGACACTTGAAACCATTTTCATGACGGTCGTTCTCGCCCGCACAACCCCAGTCGCCTGGTGTTGCTTGCAATGGCTAACGCCACTCGGCTTCGTTCTCACTAACCCTAGTACTCTTTCTAGAATTCCTCTTTCACCTGAGTAGCGTGCGTATAGTCTATGGGAAGCGTGGCAACGCGGTGACGTGTCACATCTTGGGAATCTGCAGCTAGGGCTTAAGATGGGAACCGTTGCTCTACAACTTGCTTATATCCAACCCAGCGGATCAAAGTCCATCGTTCATCCGAACACATAGCAGCCGAGTTTGATCAGCCCTTGCTTGAGAAAAAGCCGAATCAGGGTTGAGAAAAACACAGTCTGAAGGATCAGAATGAAGCCTTCGAGGTATTTTCACCGGAGATCACATGACTACGCAGGACGGGACGCCTTCCATCTGGGAAGGGGGGGGGGGGGGTGCGCTAACGGCCAGGCTTGGCGCGGGCATGGTGCAAGCTCAGTTACCAATGAGATCACCCGGTGAGGGACGCTTCTACGGACCGACTCATGTCATAAAAAACGTACTCCACCTAAGAGCCCATTAATGGGCAACGCAGCATCGCCGCGTTCTGGCATCGCCCGCACAGCATACGGAGGAAACATTACGAAGAACGATTAAAGCGCCTTTTGGCCCACGGTTTTTGACCACGGTTTAGGAACGGTTAAGAACCTTTGTCGGGAAACACTTTGAGTTGTGCTCAACCTACCCTCCCAAAATTTTGAAGTCGCTGCGTACAGATCAATGGCAGGCGTGGCGTCGGGGGTAGTGTATGGTGCGTGTAATGACCTGCGCTCAGCATGTGTCATCTGCTCATGTGCGGTATTTCACCGGCAGTGTGTGCAATTTAGATCAGCTGCAGCCTGCGCAGAACACATCCTGCCATTCCTCTCCGCAGCGTGATTGCCGTCATGTGATGTCATCCCTGATGCGTGGCTGCGGCACAGTCATTTAAATGCGGGATAATGCTAAAAAATATATCCGCTGGAATGCGTTGCTGGTGATGTGCGGTGTATTCCAGAATAAAGATGGGAACTACGCGACATGAACTCCGCCGATTCTTTCGATTAGGTATATCTGAAGCGTTTCCTTCACCCTATCACCCACCGCGTTCGAAGGTGTCTGATTCCGTGGCGTTCCTTTGCGCACGCCGTTGCGGTGCGTATATCTGGGCTTCCCTTCCGACAACGCATTAACTGCGACACGAGTCTACAAAAACGTCTGCCTTGTCCCCAGCCTCTCTCTCCGTAGAGTCCCTGTCTGGGCTGCTGCCAACTCACGTGGTGCGTCGACTGTTTGAGCACGATCTCGGGCCGGATTAGCATGGCGGCGGCTGCTTGGTCGCACGTGATCCAGTCGCCGAAGGTGCGGTCCTCAAGCACGGCGCGCTCGGCGGCTCCGAAGAAGCGGGCCGCGGGTGAGTCGACGGCGCCCAGCACCGTTTTCCTCCACGCCTGCCGGTCACGGGTGGTCAGGCCTTCCTCCAGCTCTGCCGGTGACGCCGTAGAGCTTACATGGGGTCGACTGCCAGGTTAGAGGAACGACAGGCAGAGCTTGAACGTCGAAAGACCTCATATGACCTCGCCGGCATCGCTCATTGGAAGCACCAGAAGCCGCACGCAGATTTCGGGCTAGCGACTTGCATTGGTTCAACTGACCTGAAATGTTGACCAGAAGAGATTATGTGAAAAGGCTCGAGCATAACATTGGAAGACTTACGGGCGACACCAGTTGGTAGTGAATATTTTCTCAAACATATGAGCTGGAGAGTACACAGGAGCTAGTGTGCAATTCCGCCTTATTCTCGTGGAGCCTTGAAGGTTGCGATCAGGATGACAAGACCCTTGTGAGCCTATACAAATTATCCACTAATGCCTACCGAGAAGGCGTATTTTCACATGCATAATGCTATCTAAAACTCTTATATTAATGACACCCTACCCTTCCCCACATCGAAGGCTGATAGTTCGAAAGCATAGCGCATAATCAGCCTTTCTGGTCAATTTTTACTCTGCCCCATATTGTGTATCGATGCATTGGTTATCTTTAGGCTTTACACTATAGTGGTGAAGCCATGGCCAGCCAATCCCAGAGAACCACATATCTTACATGCGGAGCACCTCTAATACCCCCCAAAATGTACATATAAGGGACCGTGACTTTCTGGATCCGAGGGCCCATACGACTTTCCGTTTTATGCTAATCCCTTCGGGAAATACGGGACTAGATAAAAAACTATTGTTATACATACGGGTGGAAAGTACAAGTCCGATTTTATATGCACATGATTGAAACTAAAACCGCATACGCACGTGCATTTTCATTTTGTTGGGTAGCGCCAAGGCCCTAGATAACACGTGCCATGGAGCTTTTTATGTGGCCCAGGCACGCTCAGCATCATGCGCCGCTCAGCGCGGGGCAAAAAGCAGAAGATGCCGAGTTACATTGGTCAGCGAGATCCAAGATCGCAAAAGCACCACCTGCACAAAACTACGTCTGCGCCTGCAAGAAAAATTATGAAAGTCAGGTCTGTACTGGGGTAGAAATGCAATGAAGATACCTTGGGAAGATGCCGCTAAAATTATCTCGGAAGCAAACGCAAAAAAGGGAGATAGGGTTGAGCAAGTCAAGTCAGGCATGACCAACCCATCAAAAGTCATCTTGAAGATCGCTCAGGAAGTTGACACCAGTCACACAACCAAAAACTAGCATTTCCCTTCAAGGCGACTACCCAGTAGAAGCTGACAGAAGCCACTAATGAACAGCGGATGACATTTGGCAGCTGACTGAAGACCGAGGAAGAAGCTAATCCTTTTGTAACCACATCCAGTTCAGCGACGATATCACCTTCACCTGAAGGAGGCAGTTAATACACAAAACTGCCGGCTTTGGGCCTCGGAGCTGGCAGACAGAGCTGCTGGAGAGCCCGCTGCACAGCCCGAAGGTAACAGCGTGATGCTCCATGAGTTCGAGAGGCCCGATTGCGCTCCTCTCTTCCAATGTCCAGACGGCCACACGGCCTGATGCTCCATGAGTTCGAGCGGCCCCATTGCGCTCCTCTCTTCCAATGTCCAGACGGCCACACGGCCTGATGCTCCATGAGTTCGAGCGGCCCCATTACGCTCCTTTCTTCCAGTGTCCAGACAGCCACACGGCCTGATGCTCCATGAGTTCGAGCGGCCCCATTGCGCTCCTCTCTTCCAGTGTCGAGACGGCCACACGGCCTGATGCTCCATGAGTTCGAGCGGCCCCATTGCGCTCCTCTCTTCCAGTGTCCAGACGGCCACACGGCCTGATGCTCCATGAGTTCGAGCGGCCACATTGCGCTCCTCTCTTCCAGTGTCCAGACGGCCACACGGCCACGGCCAATCGACATGCTGGAGCGCCTCTGGAGACAGCTGGGGATCCGGGTAAAGTGGAGAACATGAGGGTGCCAGCGTGGTGGGGAATCCCCACAGGCCGAAGGGCAGGCTTGACATGGCTGAGGGACATTTTTGCAGCCCGCATCATCAGCTGCAGGACTGGCAACCCATGGTCGGCTCACCCTCTGGGTCTGATCCCTCCATATTATATATTATATGGTGGTTATGTGGTGGTTACCTCTATATTATATGGTGGTTACCGAAATGCCGGGTCCACAGGAAGAGCCCTCAGAGCCACGGTGATCTAAAAAGGGTACCAGCCAGCAGGCAGGCACAATCACAGCTAACAAGAGCGCAAAGGCTGTCGGTGAGCTGGCAAGGCGCACAGACCTCTGCCTCCTACGAGAGGGGAGGGGGGGGGGGCTCACCTGGAATTCTTGCTCTAAAGAGTTCTCTAAGTGGTGACGAGGTGTTTAAGATACATGATACAAATATCCATGGTTCGGTGAATTTCTGCGTGAATATATTTGTTATCGTGACTTGCCACTTTTATGTTATGAGCGGATGAAATCAGGACACACTTGTCTTTACATTATGTATATATCAATACCAGGTGAACAACAGGTCGTGCATAAGGATACCACTGCTGTATGGGGCATGCTGGTACTCTTCGGTTGGTATACAGATCGTTATCAACATGGCCTGTGCATGCCATTCCTGACATCAACTGTAGCCTGGCTGGGTTGCGTGTCATTTGAGGTTTTGACACCTTATTGGAATCGATACATAAAATGGGTTTTCTTCATCATATTACAGGGCACTGAAGCGTGACAACGTGTCGCAAGATCTGGGAGCAGTTGCGTCCGTGGTCTATTCGTCCCGATGCGGCCCGTCGAGGGTGACACAAGTGCCAGACCTGGGGGCAGTTGTGTCTTCGCCGCCATGGTTGTGCCGTGCGCGGTCTGTTTTGTATCGTGCCAGTGCGCGCCGTCGTGTGCCAAGACAGATATATCTCCTGCATCGTAATACGACTGACATGTCGTTGAACCGTTACATTGTTTATCATTGCTAGACATACTGCAAGGTCTCTTCAATGCTGGGGTGTCTCGAAGTAACTGTCGATAAGACACGAGCCATGCGTTGCGCGCGGTCAAAGGAGCTTTAATATGATGACAGTTGATGCAATAAAACATACCACAGTGCGATGCCGTAAATGCTTTGAATCAAACACTTGGTGGTATCCAGACGCTGACGTGGTAAATGGATGGCGGACTTTGTCTGCCCCGATAGCTAAGTTGGCGCCTACGTTGTCACTCCGTCACTCGTGGCAATGTGGGTTCAAGTCGGGATTGTTGCTAATGTAAAGCCAATGGAAGATACACAAGTTTGAACAAGTCCAAACACGGCCACCAGCTCTTGACCAAACTTTTACCGGGTATAATGGCAACTACACTATTGTCATCAAATATATTTAATTCAATTTTCTGTTGCATATCACCAACATTCTAACTTAGTATGGGCAGTTGAACAATTTTGTTGACTCCTTACTTCTGTTACGGCCTCTGTATTTGTTTTCAATGGCAATGCTACAAATTGCAACAATCTTATTCCTTATCATATAATACGTTGCTGAACATCAAATTTGAAAAAGGTAGCCAACATACACATTCAAAAACCCATTCTTCATGCCATGTCTGCCAAGCAGCAACTACAATCACACTGAATTGGGTGGCTGTTAGCTAAATCTTTTTCAATTCATTTTTGTAGTTCACGAAACATCCAAGAGATTTCAGCAGCATCCCCACTTGCGCCAAGAACTCCTCAGAAATGTGACGCCGGGTGCGACCGGGAAGGGTGAGTCCACGCACCCTTAAAAGGAGCGTCCCACATTTACATGGGGTTTTGAACTAAAATACCCATTTTGAAGGACTTGCGGTGCTGTTCACAATTCTGCCCTTCTTAAGACCAAAGCCCCTCTAGTTTCTGTTCTATTCGCCGCGTAGATGGTGAAAGGCATATCGGGGAGCGTATTTCAAAGTCACCTTGGCATTCATGACGCCATACTAACTTTATTCAAATTCTGCCAACCCATAAGCCATGCTATAATCAAGGCCAAGAAGAATGCAACTATGAAGGCGTTCGTATCTGGCGTTCGTGAGCGCACTTTCCAGATATGACAGCCGTCAATTGGCTCTCAATTGATATTATGTAAGGTGCGATGACCTCATCAAACCACGCCACATTGAGGAGCATACTTGCTAAACAGGGAATTGTGTGGTCTGGGGCACTCTTTTCCACTTAACAAGCATATCAATATTTCAATGTGGGCTTGTTTCATCATATCTGATGTTAGTTTCAATAGCCTTTAATGTGAAACATTCCCTTTAACAGGGGCATTGGGTGCACGCCCTAGGCCGACCGGGCGGGTAGGTGAATGCCTTTCCAGAGGGTAGCTGAGTGATCACTGATGTGGGCAAGCTCTTCTACAAAAGTGACATCTGCTGGTTGAGAAACAGGTGGTATATTCAATGGGAGAAACTAGGGGCTAAAAAACGCACCTGGAAATGTTCCACATTTAGAGATATTAAAACAGTCACCAGGGGTGATGAAGTAAACTCATTTAGAACTAATGGTGCACTTTTAACTGGAAAAGACTGCTCTATACAACACAATTTCTCTGTTACATGAACATGCTCCTTAATGCGTCATTGTCTGATTTCGTCAGCGCATCTTACATATTTTTGATTGAGAGCCAATTGGCGGCGTAGTGTATAGAAATCACGCTCACGAACGCCACATATGAACGACTCAACAATCATATTTTTCTTGGCTTGATCGCCACACGGCCAATGCAATAGCAGAATTTTAATGGCGTTATTATGGCGTCACGGCCATCTGAGTAACCTTAAAATAGCCTGCACGAGACAGTATGCCCATCTTCGCGGATGTATAGCTCAGAAACTAAAGGGTTTTAGGTCTTAGGAAGGGCAGAGCTTTGAATTGCACCGAATGATCTTCAGTATGTCTATTTCAGTTGAAAACCCTATGCAAATGTGAAGCACAGTCTAGGCGCTCTCTTTTGGACTGGGATGGACATCGGACCCCCTTATTCTATCTTCGCTTCATCCTTCTTCCTAGCGACGCCCTGCATGTTCGGGCAGGCTGCATGCGTCAGCCATGAGCGAGCCAAGAGGCCCCGGGAGGGAGACCGCAATCGGGCGCCGAGCGCACCCCCGCAGACGGGTCCCTGCGAGGGCCACGGCTAAGCGATTTGACCCCCCCCCCCCCCTCCCCCCCCCCCAGGCGCATGCAGTCCTGCCCCACCGTTATCCATCCTCCTTTATCTCATAGCCCTGAAATGATCATTTCTGGTCAAAAGGACTGTAGCTCAAATAGCCAACTGGGATGGCCTCCGGTCGGTGTCCGCGGTTGTGTTAAAGGTCAGGTGACGTGAGAGGGCAGCACGGACCGCGCTGGGCATTGGAGTGCTGAGCATTGCAGCAGTTGGCCCGATATTTTGCGATCGGGTGGTGGAGCTGGGGCTCATACAACAAACACTGTTTAGCGCAGACACTGGTTAGATCCATCTAATGACAAGATTTGGACGAGATCCTTTTTTAAGCATGCACATATCGGCATCACGCCAGAAAAGGTATCTTCATTATAGCTCATGTTGAAGGAAGTGTTTCACATTTGCATTTCATATTTGCATGGGGTTTAGAACAGACAGAGCCATCTTGAAGATTATTCGGTGCATGTCCTGCCCTTCTTGAGACCCAAACCCCTCTAGTTTCTGAGCTACGTGTCCGCGAAAATGTGCAAACTTTTTCGGGGAGACTATTTCAAGGTCACCCAGACACCCATGATGCCATAATAATGTCATTAAAATTCTGTTATTCCACTGGCCAAGCAACGATCGAGGCCGATAAAATATGATTGCTGAGTCGTGTCTGGCGTTCGTGAACACAACTTTCAAATATAACGGCCGTCAATTAGCTTTAAATCAATGTTGTACAAGTTACGATGATGTAACCAAACAATCATGCATTAAGGAGTATGTTTACTAAGCAGAGATGCTATGTCGTCTGGAGCAGCCATTTCCACTTGAACGTGTAAGTAAGCTCACTTCATCATATCTGATGCTTGCTTTAATATCTTCAAATGTGGAACATTCTCTTGAAATATCGGCAGCTTCCCGTCAAAAATAGCTGACGTGCAGAAAATGGTAACAAAAACAACGGGCCTGCCTTCGTCGCCGCCTCGCGCCATTACGACAAAACCGTCTTATCCCACCGATTTTCACAAAAGCGCCACCGCCTGACGCGGCGCAGTGACGCGGCGACCATGGGTCGGGCCCTAGCGATCATTGGGGAACCAATGCATGTAGCTGGCAGGTCGCTGAGCTATTGCGTGGCAGCGCACTACGTTTGAGCGTAGTCGAGGTTGGCTGATTTCTGTTCAACATGAAGGCTCCACTGCTGTCGGCTGCATACACGTCAGCCAGCCGCGGTGTGACAGCTGTCACGCTCCTGACCTTTTCCTCAGGGCAGTATAAAAGACGAGACATTTCGGAGGCGTTGCCCATGCTGACGAAGGCACCGCACCGTTGAACGTCGGGCAGGCACGATGCGTTTCGTCTTTGCGCTTGTCGTCTGTGCGCTTGTCGTTGCAGCGCTGGCCGCAACTGCCGAAGGTAAGGCGGCTCTTCTTGTGGCTGGTGTCTATGTGCAATTGGGGCTTTGCGACGCAGTCAGCTGCTGAGGCTATACGGGGCCGACTGGCTCTCACCCCAGCAGGAAGGGCGGGCACCACGGAGATTCGAAGCCTGCTCCCTTGGTTTCGCAGGCTGTTTAAACCACTGCACTATGGGTACCCTCGCCATGATCTGTAGGTGTGACAAAAGGTGGTATATCTACACCTACATTTATGTGTTATCTACTGCTTAATATCGAGTTTTATGGATCTAGATTGAACGTTACAAAGGTCATATCTGTTGACGACACACGTTTGGTCTTATCCACATTCCGTTCTTTTTGCAGGGTCATCTTCATGTCGGGGCAAAAACGCATCCTTGCACGCGTTGTCCCAGAAAGGGCAGCAAGTACGGATGCATTCAGACTTGCTGCAGATCGGGACGTCGAGGCGGTGGTGATGATGATGGCGATGATGATGATGATGATGATGATGACGGTGGCAGACGGCATCACGGCAAAAGGAGGCGAGGCGGTGACGACGATGACGATGATGATGATGACAATGGCCACCGTCGTCGTGGTGGAAAGAGACGAGGCGGAGATGACGACGACGATGATGATGATGATGACAATGGTCGCCGTCGTTGTCATGGTTGCAAGAGACATGGCGGTCATCATGGCGGCAAAAGAGGGGCGGAGATGACTAGACACTTTCGCACGGCTTCCAGCCGCCCGTCAGCTAGATTGTGACGGAAGAAGTGTGCAGCCAGGTGCGACAAGATATCACGGGCGCATTGAACGATCTTCACACCCCAGGACTTCGATAGTATGACAGCGGGTGCATCGTCGAGTCTCGATTTAAATGGCGGGCTCCACCCGGTCCACACGGGATTATCGCTTTCCATGCGTTGTTGCACTGGATCTGCCATCGAAGCGCCAGAGGTTGACAACGGTGCTACCCATGTCATGTCTCGGTTTTGTTTGATTTCAACAGTTGCTATGTTTGGTTCAAATACAGTCATACAAAGTACAAAGTGCAAAGGCAAGGTGTTATACAAGGTGCGAAGTGTATCTACGGGCGAAATCCATTGCTGCCATTAGTAACGGCACGTGATGGCAACACGGTCGAGAAGAAATCGCGCTAATCGGTGGTTTCACATGAACCCTTCACAAACAGCACGCATCCGACTCCTAAGTGGCTATCTGAAACGCTATGTCATAGGCCATTATGCATGCGATCTGCATTTTCATGCATGCCGTGGCTTACACTGTGATCATTCGTGATACCGGCAAATCTAGCAGCATGGCCTGTGTGGGGCGTCGAAGGCAGGCGAGCGTCCAAAGGAAAAGGTCACCTGACACGCACCGTGAAGCCCGCAGCCGATTGTTCAGCCATTCATGCACTTACGAGCGAGGCCACACGGCCCGTGTGCGGGCGTAACTGACCATGTCGAGGCCGTGTGCGGACGTGACTGACCATGTCGAGGCCGTGTGCGGACGTGACTGACCATGTCGAGGCCGTGTGCGGGCGTAACTGACCATGTCGAGGGCCGTGTGCGGACGTAACTGACCATGTCGAGGCCGTGTGCGGGCGTAACTGACCATGTTGAGGCCGTGTGCGGACGAGACTGACCATGTCGAGGCCGTGTGCGGGCGTAACTGACCATGTCGGGGCCGTGTGCGGACGGACTGACCATGTCGAGGCCGTGTGCGGGTATGACTGACCATGTCGAGGGCCGTGGTTGAGGCAGACCTCCCACGAGGCGATTAAGATGGGTCGGCGCACGGACGCGAGCACGATGTTCGCCGCCTCCGGGTCGCAGACGAAGTTGAACTCGCCGGACGGCTTCACGTTGCCGAGGCCTGCCGGGCAGCGGCAGCTTCGCACGCGCGCTCACACTAGTAAAGGACGCGGAATTCACCGGCTAGGTGTGACCACGGACGGCTTTAACCACAACACATGGAAACGTAAAAGTCTCGACTGGCGCAGGTGTATGACAGGGGGGGGGGGGGGGAGGAAGGGCTCCTGCATGCCATGCAGCTCCCTGTTTCTTCTTCGGCGGATCTCCCGAATCGCTCTGCACGTCGCTGCAGCAGAGTGTAAATAAGTTCGGTCGTACTCATTTGACAGCTTGCTAATCTCAACTATCTGTCGTGTCAGGGCATTGGTAAATTGTTTCGTTTGCGAGACTTGGCATTGAAAAATTCGGTGGGTCCACGACGCATGTTTACCCTTTTGTAAACCAAATATTCTTGTTGGATGATGTTAAAGGTGTGAGTTGGCTGTATTTGATATCAATAAAAAAATAAATATCGACCTTCTTTTTTGGTATCGTGACGTGTGCGCTAAAAATAACCAACCGTCAATATGCCAGGACGTAAAGATAAACGAATATTTCAAGCAATCATTAAAATATATTTTCAGCTATTATTGGAAACAACGTCAACCGCTCACCATCATGCATCGTAATAATTGCTGTGATATATCCTCTCAGCAGTTACGGCCCGGTTTGCTGAAGGCCAATGCAAGTTTGCAAGATGATGGAATTCATGTGCTTCGTGCATTGATCATGCAGATGATCAATGCTCGCGACCACTTCATAGTATCCTAGGCGAAGCCAGTAAAATCCAGGAAACTAAGACAAAGCCCTATAAATCCCGTTATATCGCGAGTAATAGCAACCATCATTGTTGGCATGAGCATCATTAAACGTCAAGGTTGTATTAGGTCATGTTTTCGGGACCGCGCAGTGGTTTTTACAAACCTTTCACAGTGCGTAAATTTTGTCTTCTTACCATGACGATAGCTTGTGCGAAATGATTCGGAAAATGTCATAGGAGGTCATGCACTGACCTCAGGTAGCCTCACGCCACCGCATTAAAGTAAATGGTTGCGCAATTTGACCTTTGATATACTCCAATCACATGTCGACGGGCGCTTGGGCCCTGAGCTTATAAGATGTACAAAGTTTTGGCCATAGCTGCCGCTAGCTACCCATAGCAGAAACAATGTTACAAGAATTCTAGGCACAATAACAACAATAACTATTCCATACATTTACAAACCAAAGGTACTTTTTCCTTTAAAGCCCCGCCACGTATCCACATAAAGGTCTTGATGAGTACGTTGGCCCAAATTCATGGATAGCTCATGGACCACCCGTACGAAATAAGCGAATGTGATTAAACATTGGTGACGTTTCGCTAAGGAATTTTGCGACTCATGCCTGATATAAATTAGACAGGCATTGAGCTGCTAGTTTTTAGTCATTATGAACTGGGAACTCAGATTTTGGCACTTGATGCATCTTATCATAGCTTAAGGTCAAAAATATGAAATCTCATGACATATAACATTTCCATCGTTTGCGCGTGATATCACCCGATGAAAAAGGCAAATGTTCTGCATATTTGCACATGGGCGTAACCCTTTCTCTGGGATTGGTGGACAAATCAGGATGAAGTGGGCGTGAGGGGAGGGGGGGAAGGGAGGAACACCCACTAAAGAGACATTACTCTAGATGTAAAAATGCGAAAGGTGCATTTTGGCTGGCAAGGTCGGGGGAAAATGCCATTTTCGGAACATTGTAGGTGACATTTCTCTTCCCCCCCACAATGGTTACACCCCAACATGACACCCAGGCACGTACGTGCATTGCTTCCAAACTGCTGTTTTACAAATACGGTTACTATGCCAAATGAGCAGATGGCAGCCAAAGACCACAATTCATACTAACCCAACACAGTGACATCAATAAAACGTTTTTATTCTGCAATCAAATGCCATTTATCTTTCTGAACTACACCAGAGCCCGTGCACTAGAGCCCTAGTCAGTGAAAAACACATGGTCGTGTACTCATTCACACGTGCCGTTATAAAAAGTACATGGCCATGCGTTTTTACACCACACACCATTGTTTCAATATTTGTCAACCCACATTGCGTATGACGGACGATTTCTAGTATCAGGAACCAGGAGAGGCTATTATCTCGCGCGCGAAGGTCACGACGTTCTGTAAACCCTGGGCCGGTTGAGGTTGGCCGGCCGCCCGGACAAGCCGGATCAAAACAAAGGGATCACCTTCGTACGAACTCCATGGAGTGGCTCGCGCAAAGTAGACATGCGGGCGATCAAAAAAGTGAAATACAACTATGTGTAGAGGCCTCTTTTGGATGTACGTTTGACTACAAACCATTGCTCTTATATTTTGTTGAAACACCGCATGACTGCCATAAGAGACACATCCTCGTGAACACGGCAGGCATCGGATCGTCTGTGGGAATGCGTGAAACGGTGAAGATGAACGAGGATTCGAGAGGGGATCACCCTCTGCATAAAGTGTCGAATCAGATTATCAAAGAATACCGACTGTTTGCCGGTGCCCGAAAGCCAGGTCAGCTCTTCAGTTCAGCGGATTAGAGCGGTTTCAACAAAGAGAACAATGACGGAGCTGGATCTGCGCAGTTTGAGGAGTGTCTTTGCCCCAGGAAAAGATAAGCCAGTACGTCGCTGAGAAGGCGGAGCATATTCTTGACAAATCTTCATTGACGACGAACCAGTTTTTATGGTTCGAATCACGCACTTCAAGTGTTTTTAAAAGCCAACGTCAATAAATGGCACGATCCATTCTTCCGAAGAAGTTCGCTGGGGACTGATTGGTGCAACTATGACCTGACAGAGTTCTCATAAACCTATCTGAGCTTCAAAGAAGGTGATGCTGGATAATACCAAACGAATCATTCCAAGAGACAGTTACTGCTTGAGGGACACGCAGTTTGATAAATTCCACTAGTTAATTTCGGGGCACACGGCGAAGATAGCAAGGCGATAATAAATCTAGGCAAGAATAGATAGATAACCTTCAGCCTAAACAACTTGACCCTCTGAAAGCCTTTGGAGACTTGTGGGTTGGTAGATGAGCAAAGATCAGGATAAGAGTAGATGGAAACATTCGTTTTTGGCGTTCGGCTTATCAGGTTAATAAAGATAGGAAAGAGAAAAGGAGGGAAACATCCTTAGTGCATGATAACTCCTTTTACTCTCTTTACCCACCTGATGATGGCCAGCGCCGAAAAGTCATGCCCTCAACTACTTTTCTCCCGAAATTTACTCTTCTGCCAGTCTACAAGTTCTCAACAGTCTAGGACTTAAGGTCATCTATATATGTTCAAATACAATTCCTTTTAAAATACTACTCCTCCCCTAAGTCGATCGGTCAAACCGAGGCTTTATAAGCATAGGTCTATAGGTGAAAAAGGAGTAAAATATCAGGTAAGCATGTGTCAGTGATGTAGACTATGGAAATCTGCCCGAGTGCATGTGATGGTTGTAAAAAACAAAGATGTTGTATTCGTAGTCACTAGTTAGGCGTGGAGAGGCATAACTGGTTATTCAGTAGTGTAAGCACATATACATACCTATTTAAAGTACAGCACCTGCAATAATTGAAAACGCATTGAATGGCTCCCATATTTTTTATTTCGCAATAAACATGTTACATGCCCGCACTGTCTTTTTCGCGCAGAATATTTCAAGGCCACTCAGGTACGCATGACACCATAGAAACATCATCCAAGACCCAGTACCCCATTGGCCACGCGGCGTTCAAGACCAAGAAGAACGTAATCGTCGAATCCTTCATATCCGAGGTTCGTGGGCGCGATTTCCAGATATAATGGACGTAAATTGCTTTCAATCTATGTTAAACAGGTTGTGCAAGTTTCAATAATGAATCACGTTTTGTGGCACATAGTATAAGAAGTTGGACATAGGGGCTAGTTATTACGGAAAAGAGACTTGTTATAAAGTACTTAATAAAAGCGTCATAACTGAGTATGTGAATGCAATTAAACGCATTAAACTGACGGACAAATATGCAAGAACACCACGAGAAAGGGTGTTCACCCGAGCACATGGGGATATTGGGTTAGCAAACACTTCAGCACCGCCACGGCCCACCTCTCGGGAGACTGAACTACCACGTGAGTGTTATGGTGGCAGTTTTGGTACGGCTAGTCTGGTAACACCTCAACGTCACGCTAATTTTTCGTGATGTCATCCAACAATGGCGTATTGAGGAGCACATTTACTGAATAGAGTCATCGTGCCGTCTAACAGTGTTTTCCATTTCAAAGTTTACCAGTAGTTCTAAGTGAGTTTATTTCATCATGTGTCATACTTGCGTTAATATGCTTAAATGTGAGGCATTCTCTTTACTCACTCACATTCAATGTAATATTCATGTCACAAAAGTAAACCGGCGGCTGGACAAAATTTTAGATGGTCGAACCTGAATGCGTCATCTGATTTCTGCTTCGCACATAACCGTGTTATTTTGTTCAATTTTGTTTTGTGTCGTTCTGCTTCTTGTTT
>NW_023596876.1:0-29163 GCF_011947565.3 Pollicipes pollicipes
GACAACCTCAAACTTGTAAAAAAAGTACGCTCAGTCAAATCTCTGGACGGTACGAATTAATTTTGAAAGAGATTCAGGATCATTTTTACGACCGCCGTTCCCTAGCTCACGGCACCCGTCGCCTTGTGTTACTTGAAGTGGCCAATGTCCTTCGGTTTTTCAATAAGCTACAACCCAGGCCGTCGCTTTCCTTGTTCCTGAGATTGCGGGTGCGCAGGCTCAAACCTATGGATGCCATTTGTTTCACTAGTCGATCCTGCAAAAGAACGAACGTCCCCAGGAAACATGGGATGGCCTTGTTCGTTTTTGAGCTTATGTTGACCCACGCGATTCAATACTAATGAGACCCCTTGCTTCTTTCTAGGAAACTATCTTAAGTAGAACACTTCTGGGCACCTTATTGTTGCCAGTCAAGGGCTGAGGGCCAATCCGTCCCACCTCGTGGTGTTTTCCGGCTGTCACTCTGGCAACACGGGGTGAGATCCCCTGGTCGACCCGGGGGACCTTAGAAGGATGCATCATATCACAGTGGTCCCCCCCCCCTGACGCGGAAGGTCTTCTGACCCCAGCAGTTGATCCCGGATCGGAGCAGGAACCCTCACTGACGCAACAACGTCCCTGAACGCCGCGGGTGGTCCAGTAATTATCACATAGACTCGACGCCGGCTTATCGCGCCCATTCTGGCATTGGGTTGGAGGGCCCAACGCTCAGTACCGTGGGTCCCTGACTGGCTCAAGAGCCTTCCATTGCCTCGACTTGAACACTCTCGAGTTTTCATGTTTCCTCTCATTGTCAGAAGGCCCCGATCGAAGGAAGAGACCCTCTGTCATTCAGGGCGTCGTCCCCGGCTTTGTTAAGGGAATATTCCGCCGACCGGCTCGTGGCCCCTTGTAGACATAGAATACCCTGCTTGGTACTCTGAGCCCCTGAACGATAGGAGCCCCACATTGTTGCAGGGGCTCGACCAATGTAAATCGCGAATCGGCCTTGTCCCGGCTTGGGAAATGGGTTCCCTGGCACTCAGACCGACACGGAGTCGATTGTTCGATGTTGATGGTCCCTCGGTGCAGAAGGCTCTGACTGCCATTTTAGATTATGACCCCACGGGCGAGGGCTCTCAATGGGACCTACAGCCAGCCAGCCACTACAGCCTTCCAATCGGCCCTTTGATCTTTGGTCTCTCGAGACCCTTCGGCCCCTATTCGGGCTCCTACAAACACTGCTACTGGCCGACTCGGAGCCATTTGCCGTCGTAGGATCTCTGTTAGTCACTGAGGCCCTTGACTGATACAAGGCCCCGTTATTGTGTCAGGGACTCCAAACATTACAAATTGAGGGCCTGACCTCGCACTTGCTTGAGAAATAGGTCTTAAGGGCTCAGGAAGACATGGAGCCGACTGTTTGGCTCCGAGTCGATGCCCTTTATGACGGGGACAGTGAACCCTAATAAGAGGGCCCTAAAAGAAGCCTTCTGTCTGACATTTTAGTTCGCGGCGCCACGGGTGAGGCCGGGCCCGAGGCCAATTGGGCCCTTGATCTTTGGCACCGAGAAGCCCTTCGGTCCTCTTCGGACCTCAATCAAAGCCGGTGGCCGATTTGGGGCCACTAGCCCCCACACGATCCCCCTGTTAGGCGCTGTGGACTCCTGACGGATGCAAGGGCCTCAGCCGTTGTTTCATGGACCCAGGCCTACACGAATCGTGGCTCTCGGTCTTGCTCCTGCTTGGGAAATGGGCCCTCAGGGCTCAGACTGACAGGAAGTCAACTGTTCGGGTGTTTGTGGTGGCTGGTCCACATATGCAGCCGCATTGTCCCAGGGGTTCCAAACGGTACAAAATGACTTCTGACTGATATTTCAGGTCACGACCCTACGAGCTGAGCTTCTTCATGTGACCTACATCCAACCCCTTGGGCCCTTATGGCCTTCAACAGGACCTTTGATCGTCGGTTCTGGTAGTCTGCCCGAGCCCCTTTTCGCGCCTTATCAAACACTGCCTTTTATCGGCTCGGGGCCCCTTGCAAGCGCAGAATCCTCTGTCAGGGGCTGGGGCCCCTGACAGATACAGGGGGCTCCGACCAGTGAAAATTACTGTCCCCGGCTTTGTAGCTGATTGGGCATTGGGCCTCCAGACCCATACCGCCGCGGAGCCGACTGCGCGGTACTGATGATCCCTGATCGACATCTAGGCCCTTATCAACCCAGGGGCCCCTAATCAGCGCTTAGGGCCCTCTGTCTGGCATTGGAGTACCCAACCTTGTGGGCCAGGGCCCCTGAATATGACCTCTGGCCGGTCTTATGGGCCCTCGGGGCCCTCAAATCGGGCCCTTAATAGTGGGTACCAAGGGGACCTTCGCCCCTTTCAGGACCTAGGGGTGGAGGGCACGCGCTCCCTGTGCCCCCCCCCCCCCCTGCCTGCGCCACTGCCTGGAGATGAATTCCATTCCGCTAGCAGCTCCGAAGCCTGGCTGCGCTGCCCCGAGCCAAATGGCCGGGGACTTCCAAATAACTATACTGTGATTGACTATCGACCATGAAGACAAGGTGGATTTCAAGTATGGCTGCCAGAGAAAGGTCTGCTTGAAGTGAGCTTGCGGTCTTTGCGAACATGACTGTCTGTTTTACACTCCAGATTTAATCGAACTGTTTTATCCAGCTCAGAACTCGATGTTGAGCACTTCGACGAAAACACTACGACTGAATTATAGAAAACATTATACACCATAGTGTATTGTGTATGTAGGACACTATGCACTAATGTAGTGTAACGAGAACAAAAACACCAATATTGGACGTTGCGACTAACTTATTAGATGTGCATGCACTTCGTGCATATTTTAGACCTCTGTGCAGCACACCGCAGCCCAGGGGATTGCAGTGGTATGTAAAGAAACCAAGATCATTGTTTTCTTTGCTTAGGGCGTTTGAGATGGCTTCCATAGCTGGCACTCTCTTTCAGCAGAGACAACATTATAATGAACCGCCGTCCGGGGCTGCAAGGAGCTTGAATAACACTTGCCGTTTGTTAAAAATGCCGTGGCTGTTGTTTTGAATCCAGTCGTGCTTGCACCGACGCGTGCCTAATTCGAGCACAAAGAGCGCCGAAGTCGCGAGCCGCGAGCAGCGAGCGTCGCCCGCCACTGGGACTTCACTCCGCCTTGCTGCCGCTCGTCCCGCCCCTCTGACGAGCAAAGCACATGTTTTGACAGTGGCAATGTCAGTTTATTGCGCTTTGCGAACGGTGCAGCCATGTTGAAAGTGCCATGTCCCCCGCAGCCTGGGGCTGAGTAAAATGTGGGATGGTGTGAATTAACTGGCCGGTGGTACTAGGGGGGGTCACGTCCAGCAGTGCACCTTTTGTTGATGATGACACGCCCACCAGTCCATCTGCCATGTCCAGCTGGCTTGCATCTTGATCACGCACCGAAAACGTTCCCTTTGATGTTCGACTGATCTGTAACTGTGAATGAGCATGGCTGCATTGTTCCGCGATGCTCCACTAATGCATATGTCTGCGGCCTTCATTTTGACGAGGCCTTCCCCCTTTCAGACGACTCTCCGACTTGTCTCCGTAGTGACTGATTGGTCCGTCTCTCTGTAATGTCTCACTGACTTGTCTATCGGCGCTGTTGGACTGGCCTCATGACGACCTTATGACCGTGTGACCTGATGAAGCCCCATCACACATCTCCCTGCGTCCTCCCACGGGTCCAACACTCTGCAGTCTCTCACCGATTCACCTGCTTTCGATGCCGAACCGGGCGTGACCCGATTCGCCTCTTTCAGGACGCTGCCGGTGACCCTGGGGGCGACTGGCCCTCTCCCTCCGACGGCTGCGAAGTCCAGCGAACGCCGGACTCCGCGGACTCTGTGCTCCTGTTCCGTCCACCGCGCACGTCTTGGTTCTGGGTAGGTCCCGGGCGTCCTGCCGGTGGCTTTGTCTTGCTCCCGCCGTTGTGTACGTGCTTGGGGCGCTGATCGTGGGCACACCTGTGTGGCTGCCGGCGGCATTGCCGTGCTTGGGAAGCATTACGGCCTGCTGTGCCTGCAAACAGGCGCGGACCCGAAGTGGTCGATACAGATCTCCGGAGGAGCTGTTCTCCGAATGATACGGGCGTTCGGAAGAGCTGTTCTCCGAGTGATACGGGCCTTCGGAGGAGCTGTTCTCCGAGTGATACGGGTCTTCGGAGGAGCTGTTCTCAAGTGATACAGGCCTTTGGGGGAGCTGTTCTCCGAGTGATGCGGGCCTTTGGAGGAGCTGTTCTCCGAGTGATACGGGCCTTCGGAGGAGCTGTTCTCCGAGTGATACGGCTTCGGAGGAGCTGTTCTCAGTGATACGGCCTTTGGGGGAGCTGTTCTCCGAGTGATGCGGGCCTTTGGAGGAGCTGTTCTCCGAGTGATACGGGCCTTTGGAGGAGCAGTTCTCCGAGTGATGCAGCCCTTCGGAGGAGCTGTTCTCAAGTGATACAGGTCTTCGGAGGAGTTGCTCTCCAAGTGATACCGGCCTTCGGGGGAGCTGTTCTCCGAGTGATACGGGCCGTCGGAGGAGGTGTTCTCCGAGTGATACGGGCCTTCGGAGGAGCTATTTCCGAAGTGATACGTGACTTTCAGAGCGCGATAAATTCGTGTGGCGGTCCGTGCCCACTCAAAGCATGTCTCAAGTACACCGAGGGAGTAAGTGTCAATGCGAAGAAACCCACCACTTGATCCACTTGATAGCTCGACCCCAGACCCTCAGTGTTGTTGCTCTTCTAGGGCTTCGATAAAAATGAAGGTTGACTATTTTGGTCGTACGTCGGAATATTTGGATTTGATTCCACCCACTGTTTACAGTGCGTTATATTATAAGCTTTGCTGGCAAATGTATGCGAAGTTTTTAGATTGACTCACGTGCGCTTTGGTTGCAATTAAAACCATCTGTAGTCTTCCCCAAGCCATTTACCGGTAAACTCTTGGCAGGACCATCATCGGACCATTTTGTGTGCAGTTTGGGTCCAAAGAAAAGGTGTGTGGAGCTCCGAACACCAATTAACCGGTCAATGGCCACTAAAATGTATGCTACAGTTATTCATATGCGTGCATACGTCGGGCGCATGTTTAAGAGCGCCTATGAAAACTCCAGTGCACTCTAGATCTGCGAAGGTCACGCCCGACATCATTCCCCGAGAACGCCATCTACCACCCATCTCCCCGCACCATCTGTTGAGCCCGATCCTACCCCCATGGGTGAGCGGAGTCGTCATGACCTTTGCCGCGCCACGCCCACCCCATCCATCGCCGGCCCCCGAGAGTGTCGGGGATCGTCGTGAGCCCCGCACCGCGCTCCGTCCGTCTCCGTCCGGCTGAGATCGGCTGCTGGCGGCCAGTTCCTTCCGCCGCGCGCCGCGGGCCGCCGCGCTGCTGATCGCGTTTTTATCGACCATCGCTCACTGGATGGAGGGCGGCGGTCGCGGCCAGCCGGCTTAGGCGCGTCGTTCTGAACGATGGCTGGGATCGGCGCCGCTCGGGAATGATGCTAACGACGCCGCCCGCCACGCGGCTTGCCGGCCTGTCAGCGGGAGGGGGCGTGGCCGTCGAGGGGCGTGTCGCGAGACAGGGCGTGCCCGAAATGAGCCCCTGACGTGGCGCCTGGCAATTCTGAGACGGGTGGACACGTTTTGCGGCGGTCGGAATAGGTTTCAGCAGACGTTCGTCAATGACAGCCGGACCTATCCATCCGCGGTGTCCCTCTGGGATGTCGCTGCGATGCTCAGTATTTCAGACAGTCTTCCATGCCCTGTGTCGGAGAAAGATTGGCCTATCGTAGTTTTATTACGCATGGAATGAACTGATCGGAAGCAGAATTGGTTGCGTCATGGTCTTTTCATTGGTTAATTTGTGCTTGTCGAGCCGGTTCGAACAGGGCTCTCATTCCGACAGTGATCGATGTCAGCCCCCAAGCTCAGCTGCTGCCTTGTTTTGGAGAAGGTGTGGCGCCTTGGGCTTATCCACTCAGACGGAAAGACTGACAGAGGGAGGACCAATCGCCTCTCAGGATACCATTGCTAGAACTACCGAAGAGCTGGCAGGAGACTCGCAGCCGCTATTTGTTTCTGCCGGTGATCTGACTTGACCCTGATGATCCTGACAGCGGTGGCATACCACAGATGAGGCCCAAGCGCGAATGGTCGCACACAAGCAGTGCACCGGGGCCTCGCTGTTCAGGCCGGCATCGGCACGGAGTACCAGTGACGTCACAGTTGGCTGACTGGCAAACTGACGGCGCCTCTGGGCCGCGTCGGTGTCTGCAGACGACCGCACCAGTTCTGGTAGTGGTTGTGACCTCACACGGCTCTTCATCAGAAACTGGGCACCGGCACTCATTTGGTGAGAGTAACGTCACTAGACCTGTGCCTCACCTGGCAGCTGGGCTGGACAGTGGCCACGATGGCGTTGGATCCCGCATGAATATGCCATTTGAAACTGTCAGGTGTCGGGGGCTAAACCCAGCTTTTGCTTCGACAAACATGGTACGACAGAACCACAGTCCAGCATATCTGGAGCTAGATGGCATAATTTTCTATTGCATTTTTTAATAAAAGATCTCTCAGGAGCAGGCCGGTCATGAGCCAGTGCAAGTCGAAAAAAACCTGGAAGGCATCTTGCCTCACCTCATCTGCATCTCTGATTGGCATTTCACATGGTGCTGACATTTCCATACTTTGAACTACACATGCAATCATCAATCAAAACGTCATCACCCCCTGACACCGTGACACCAGCAGCGTCAGCATCAGCCCCACTGCTGTCACCGCTCAGACCGCGGAAGAACGCACCCGCCACATCAAAGCGCCCAGATCGTCGATCGCGCAGAAAATCAAGTCATTCCCGATGGTCGGTGAGCGATCCCTGTGTCGCTCTGCACTTCCTGTGCGGGCGGCGGCCGGCCGGCGCGCGAGCTGGCGGCCCGCCGCCGCCGGCCGGCCCCGGGGCACAGACCTCCCTGCCTCCGGCGACGCCTCCGATCCGGCGCCGTGTGATCCCGGGCGCCGGCCGCCGCAGGCGAGGTGGGAAGTTGTGATGCGCGCTAATTGCGCGACACGCCCAGGGGCCTCCCCCGCAGCGTGGCAGACGTAACCAAACGAATGAGGGAGGCGGCCCGGGCGACGTACATGTTGGACGTCTTGGGGGCTCGGCAAGGTGTGGATTACAAGCGTGAACGCATTTCCTCGTTACGCATAGCTCGGCATGGAGATATCTTTTATCGCTTCCCTGCACCAGTGCGCGGTGGCGTACCATAATTATGGACACCGTTGCAGAACGATCCTTGACTTTTTGCTAGGCATGATATGTCAAACTAGGCGTGTATGCCTCGGGCCGTTTCCCTCAAGGGCTCTTTGTCGCCTGCTTTGAATGCCATGTGTATCTGTCTCGGCGTACCAAGGGTTTGTTTCCTTCATGGGCCTTGTGCCGCTGTCTTGATTGGTTTGCGTCGTCTAGAAGTACCAGCTGCCCGCTGTCTCGGCGTATCATGTGTATCTGTCTCGGCGTACCAAGGGTCGTTTCCTTCATGGGCCTTGTGCCGCTGTCTGATTGGTTTGCGTCGTCTAGAAGTACTAGCTGCCGCTGTCTCGGCGTATCATGTGGGCGCTGTCTTGGCGTACCAAGGGTTGTTTCCTTCATGGGCCTTGTTGCCGCTGTCTTGATTGTTTGGCGTCGTCTAGAAGTACCAGCTGCCGCTGTCTCGGCGTATCAGGTGGCGTCTGTCTCGGCGTACTCTGTGGTGCTGTTCCGACATGCCCTGTAACGCTGTCTTGGCGTACCCTGTGGCGCTATCTCAGCGTACCCACTGCCGCTGTCTCGGTGTGCCATGTGACATCGTCTCGGCATGCCTTGCAATGCTTGTCTCGATCTGCCCTGCGTCGCTATCTAGGAATAACCGCATCTATTTCTCCATGTGCTTGTGTATCTGGCCATGCCCAGTGTGGCTTCTCCGTAGGTCTTGTATCGTTATCTCGATACGCCTCGTGTCATTATCTAAATATGTATGTCTTGTGTCGTTTCCTCGATTGACTCGATACGTCTCGTGTTGTAGCCTAGGTATGTCCTGTGTCGCTGTGTCGGTTTAGATCTGTGCTATTCTTTCATCATGTCCTGATCTGATGTCCCCTTACGACCCGAGCCATGGTGCTGGTAAGTCCAGAACAGCTGCCCCAGTACGTCCTCTGACAGCGCCGGTGTCTCGCCAGATTGCCGTGCCTGGCCGCCGCTGCGCCCGCGGCCGCCGGGCGGTGCGGTACGTCAGGCTGGACGCCTCTGACCCGCTGACCAGCACCAGGGAGTACCTTCGGCGACAGCGGCGCGCACCCGCCGACAAGCACACCACTGTGCTTGTCGTAACCAGGTGAGCGCGGCGATCTCGCTGTAGGTGAACGGGGGGTCATGACACTGTAGGCGAGACGAAAGTTCATAAACTGCTAGTGAGGTGGAGTCGAACACTGCAGGGTAAGACGCAATCACAGCATGGCAAGGGATACGACGGAGATGGATTCATCGCACTGCATGTGACACGGAGTCATGGCAGTGCAGATGAGTGCAGCTTTGACCCCTAAGGTGAGTCAGAGTCATGGCGCTGCAGATGAGACTGAGTCATGGCACCACAGGGTCACAGGGACGGCGTCGGATGGAGTGGGGGCGCAGGTGTACCCACTTTTTAAAATCGGTGGGTGCTAAGCTGAAAAGGTTGATCAAACCTATCTCAAGACCTGGTTCATCCGGATTTTGGCCACTCGAATTTGCGTTTTCGACGCTTAAGTTTTTAAAACATTGTTATTTGGTAGATTCAAAAAAATTATGCGAAGAAATCACTTTCCATTTGAAGTTTTTGTGAGCTGCCTTTTCTGAATAGCTTAGAATGAGTTATGATTAAAAGAAAAATTATCCTACTTAATCTTAATGAGGAATCGTTGGTCGCTTACCGCTGTCGCTGATCGTGTTGTTCAACCACAGCCACGATTATACGACAAATACACTCTACACTGTACAGATACACTGGCCACTGTTGGGAAAACGCATTTGACTTTTAACCAGGCCACCCTGTACTTTTAAACGTTGCAGCATATTGCAGTCTATCGTTCTTAATTCCAATTTGGGTGTTGTCATTGAAAAGTCTTGCAAAACATTTGCTGACTAGTTTAACAGATGAAAGAGTTAGCGTGACAAAAGAATGGGTTTGCCCTAAAATAATACAATTGGTAAAAAGTTAACTGATACTAGTAGATACGTTTTTTAGGCACCTTCTACTTAAGCACCAATAGTTTAAGACAAATGTTCTGTATTACTTGGCCCAATATTCTTCTTTCCATATGCATTGGGGAGGCTCAGTGGAGCACTGGGGGGGGGGGGGGGGCTCAGGCCGCCTCGGGTAGGTCCCACCTTGGGGCGCTGCCCAGCGCGCGTGTCGAGAGGATCGCTGCGAAAGTAACAGGACGGTTCTGGGTATGACACCGTAGTGTCATGGCGACAACATAAAAAGCAAGCCATGCCACTACGGCTCTTGTCAATGCACCGCTCCGATATAACCGTTTACATGACCATTTCCCCGCCTCCTGCCAAATTGTGATTCAGTATCTTGGGAGAGAACTCGGAAGAATTTATAGATTCAAACCCGCGAATCCGGCAATGATTGCGGACGCTTACATTCCACCAGGAACTGATCACAGCCATCCAGCGGGACTTTCACTGAACGGTCGGAGATGATGCCAGACCCAAGTTATGCCGTGTCTCGGCGGTACTGCAATCGATTTATTCAAATCCATGGAAGTTCTTCCGCGCATTGGCCAGGATCTCTTGACTGAGACTGATAGTATTACCCGTTCGCCATCCAGGCTCGACGCAGCCCCATAACGTACCGCTGCCGTGCTTCGGCCGGCTCACAGATCAAACGGCGGCGGCGGCCCCCGAGAACTCCGTGAGAGCTCCGCGGTGGCTCCCTGAGAACTCGGGGGAGTTCCGCGGCGGCCCCCGAGAACTCCGTGAGAGCTCCGCGGTGGCTCCCGAGAACTCTGGGAGAGCTCTGCGGCGGCCATCTGGGAACTCTGCGGGAGCTCCGCGGCGGCCCCCGAGAACTCCGGGAGAGCCCCGCGGCGGCCCCCGAGAACTCCGGGAGAGCCCCGCGGCGGCTCCCGAGAACTCCGGGAGAGCTCCGCGCCGCCCATCCGAGCTGCCGGTCGCTACCCGCGAGTCCGGGAGCATGGCCAATGTCGTGCCGATGCATGATGAATGTGTCTGGAAATTGCAACATGGCAGGTCGGAATGCATGGGGCGGCTCCGCGGCGGGGGTGGCTGGCGGGCGGTGTGCCATATTCAGCTGGGCGGAAGCTGAAGCTGTCAGAGTCTGGGGTTTTATGGAGAGCTTGACCATTAGCAGTCCACCACGAGCACGGCTAAATAACGTTTGACGCCTCCTGAGGAACAGGGGACGCGATATCTATTGTTATATCCAGGAATTCGTTTGGCGAGAAAGGTTGGTTTGCTGCTGCTAGACAGGAAGCTAGAGAAAGTATTGTTTTCTAGCGGTAGGTCGTGAGTGGTCACCCCTCATGCTGTCAAACAGCCTAAGGGATAGTTCCTATCATCGATCGTACGATCGATTCGTCGAAATCTGAAACGCCGTATTTATCTAAAAATCTTTTGGAGAATGCATTAACTACCATGATGGTGCAAAAATTGGTGTTAACTATAACTGCAAAGCCGTCTTCCAAAATAGACATGCTCGACTGGTACCAAGATTGTGAAACTGATTGCAGATGTGAAAAGAAAACCTGAAAGGTCAAATCTGCCTTCATGGCCTCTTTTTAAAGTTTGAGGTCGGTAAGAACTGCCACATACAATGAAACCATTCCGAGCAGCGATGGTGACTTATCTGGTTCCAATGGCGAACAAGAACAGCATGTACAAAAGTGAGCCAGTCAAGGAGGAACGTCTCGGTAAAAGGTGCAACGAAATAGTGAGGGTTTCTCAACCAGTTGTTTAAGGTGTTTTTGGCTTTGGCTACGCTTCCGTAGGCCAAGTGTGTTATCAAGTAGATTCCGGCGCACAAAAACATATTGTCGGGGCCTGTCCCGGTAGCTCAGTTAGTTACAGCGCCTGCATTTGAGTTCATCCACCCATGTCGGGATGGGCTGGAGTCGATTTAAGCGTTTGCTATTTGTCTCTGACTGGGATAGCCTACGGTCAGTGGCAGCGACCGCTCTAAATGTCAGATGACGTCAGAGGCTAGGACGAAAGGTTAGCATTGCATTGAGCATTTCAATATCTTAAACTTGCCCCACATAATTTTGCCGTTGGCCTGGAATTCCACGATAGAAGGGTCAGAGGTCACGCAACAGATGCTGCTTTTTGTGAGTTCAGATCCCAGAAATTCAATCCATTCCACATGATTGGAATATTCCTCAGAGAAAAAAAATACGAAAAAAGCAAGCGGAAGCATTGGCTCCTGAGCCATAGAAGTTAAAGAAAACCTCCCGCATGGGTAGCAAAAGGAAACTCGCTCTTTCTAAGATCCGTGCATGAATAGTTTGCATGTCGGCATGGTTTTCACAGTTGCCGTACATATGCGGGAAACAGAAATGTGTCGTTCGTGCCGGAGAAATGGTAACATGCCAGGCTATTGTGTCTCCAACCAGAAGGCTAATATCCCCGCAAAGCGATGATCCGCCCGGCCAACTTCCCATGAGGACCAGGCGAGCCCGTTTTCCTAGACGCGTGATCAATATAATGGAGATGTTTACAACGAGGAGCACATCAAGCTGAACCTGATATCTTCCGTTAGGCCAAATGCACCCCAATCAATGCTGTCGGACGGATCAGCTCCCCGTGAGCGGTTGGTGTGGTCGGCGTCTGCATGCTGTACTTGAGTGCTTTCCTATCATCTGTCCCAATTTTCTTCATCTCATCAGCCACTCCATCATCACCTTCGTCTTTCCCACGGCCTGGAAAATATCTCGTGTAGCGCCAGTTCACAAATTGGGTGATCGCTCGGATGTTCGCTCGAATGGTCTATGGTCGGATGCTGGGACGGCCTATTTTGAACTTGCTGGTGTTCTCAAAAGTCGCTGAAAAACTTATGTCGGTTCAACGTGTGCTTTATCTCATCTAAAATGACATGGTTTTTCCTTTCTGATATGCCTGTCGACCGTGTCATTTGACGGAGTACGATATGCTCCTCGTTGTCGACTGGATTTGAAAAATATCGGAGGTGAGGTTGCGCCGCTAGTGACGCTCGACTTCAGCAAAGCGTCCAACAGTGGGGTTGTTCCACGACAATTCGACCGGGGGATAGCATGCCCCCCCCCCCTTCAAAATTAACGAATAACGCCTCTTTAGCTTAACCCGAAAGCACGATTCTGCAAGTTTTAGAGGGGTATGACGTACCAATAAGGAACTAGGGAAAATTGAAATGCGAAATGACGTCACGAAATCTATTTTCAACTTGCCCTAGCGAACTGTTTGCGGGGGTAAAATAAAATGTAAGATGAATCGAAAACCTGAATACATGTATCTGACCGAAACACGGCTCGATTTAAAATTCAAGGTCATCTGGGTGCATATATTGACCTACTTTAACCTTTAATCTCATTTTCTGAAAAAATGTGGTGCCTTGGATTTCGCGGGTAGCGTCGGGAACTGTTACCGTGACCGTGAAATCGTTATATTTGAACCTTGACATGTCACCATGACGTTCTCCCGGAACTCTAGGACATATTTGAATGACGAGTGTGTGTTTATGACCCTTACGTACCTATTAAAAGGTGCGTGCAATGTAAAACATATTACAGTGTCATTCGTAAAAGGATAGTCCGTACACTGATAGATAAGCCAAGATGCACTGATGGATAAGCTGGAGAGATAAGCATGATTGAAACGCAACAATTTGTACCTCTCCGTGTTGTGATCCGTAGAATATTTTATAAACTGCGTCCACAATTTATATGTTCACTACCCAGCAATGTGGTCGGTGCAGATGCGAAGCATATCATGTGACGCCAGGATTTGGTCACATTCTGAGCATCACAGATTTTCAAAGCTTGTCAGCCATTTAAAGGTGCCTCTTTCCCTCCCCCATTTCAATGCATCGGCCTTTCCACGAAAGGTGGCGAGGAAGTGCAATACACAGTTGAAGGCTGAAATTCTCGGTATAATCACACGTGTCGAGGAATTTTTTAGCTTTATATTAGATCAGGCGGCGATAGGTTAAAGCAATGATGGTATCTTGTACCTGTTGGAAACTTTTCAGCGTGAGTACCTTTTTGACGTTTGCCTTTAACTGGCGAGCGTATGCTGTGGCATGTTGAGTGGGCTTAACTTTCATCGATGACGAGGATAATTTTGCGGGCGAGGTGATATGCCGTTTTAAAGCATGTCACGAATGAATGCAAGTGGTTAAGTCGCTTTTCGCCCAAGAGGCGTCCCGATGATCACCTTTGACTGCGCCTTGCACGATAACAAAAACAACTTTCGGAAAATGCCAGTGGCCAATGGACGAACGTTTCGTTACGCCTTACGGGACGGCACCAACTTGGTTCGTCCCTTCTTGAGCTATGGCGTATGCAACAGTCCCCTGCAACGGCGAGCAATTCATTTACGAGCGAGGTGCAACTGTCAATCTGACAATATGCGTTATTTTGCACAAAGCACTGCACAATTGGTTGCAAAACATTGGGTTGTCACGTTTATAACCATTGCTTCCATATCGCACTTAAAATGCATGCCTTTGTTGCCCGACGGGTCTCACTGATCATAAGTCCCAGCTTTGGTGAGTAATTTTCACTCCTTCACTCCTGCATTGGTTTCGTACGATTAAATTTGACACTCCCACCGTACCACTCAAAAGGATTTCTACTTACTTGTGGTAAAATTAGTCAGCTGGTCGTAGTATCCGGAGAGATGGTGCGTCAGCATAACTAGATTCATGTGCAAAAGAGTCTAGACCATTGGTTTGTGCCCCTGAGATTAAGGCGATGTTTGTCAGACAGGCCCAGGAAGAGAGAGAGAGAGAGAGGAGAGACGAGAGAGAGAGACGAGGAGGAGAGAGAGAGAGAGAGAGGGAGGAGAAGGAGGAGAGAGAGAGAGAGAGAGAGAGAGAGAGGGGGGGGTGAGAGAGAGAGAGCAGAGAGAGAGAGAGAGAGAGAGAGAGAGAGAGAGAGAGAGAGAGAGAGAGAGAGAGAGAAGAGAGAGAGAGCACTCTCCCTGCCTGCATGATCCGGATATTCGTTATATAGAATACGCGGGCATCACCCCTAACTGGCCTCAGCTGCGCCAAACGGCATAAAGAGTGTCGTTCAACGGCACATCTAGGGAAGAGACTGATGCAAGCTTCTGATGGTTATGCGACCTCAAGCATCGGCCGTGATATTGTTCCCTAGGCATGGAGGTGCCTCGAAAAGCTTCTGATCGTCCGCAACGTCTGCGAACTCGTATGGTCTGGGCTGGCACCTTATTGTTCTTTGCTGACTGGCTCATGAGATGAATAGTTTGAGTTATTCGAATTCGCCTTTATACCATCCCACGTCACATATATCCAATTTCATTTATTTTTATTTCACGCATTATACGGGACAACGTACGCATTTCCTTGCGTCCCAGAACGGAGTGATCCTTGTCATGTAAGGCCGCGCAGTAACCCTCGACGGTTGGGATGACGTCCTCGTAATTTACACGTGACGTGTGACATAGATGTCAACAAGTAAAAGGACAGTGGTGTATTCCACACCGCGTTTTACCCAACACAAGCGCTGCCCACCGTAAGCGGCTCGATAACGGAAGGTGGGAAGAGCACATGCCGCCACTCCTACGTTTTGGCGTCACATACCACTGCCGCGATCGATCTCACGACCACAGCCGCCCCCCAGCGGCGTGTGCTTGCCTGCGTTACACCTGGAGGCGCGGTATGCATCCTTTGATCACTGGAGCGGGAACCGGGGGCAGTGCACACCTCGCGCACCGCCATTTTAGTTAAGCAAGCTCATTATGCCTTCAGACCCCGGCAAGTCTTGAAAAAGTCACTAATCCGCTTTCTGAAAGTCTCAAAACAGAGGACGAAATCCGGTGACAAATTGAGTGTCGGATATAGGTTACGTCGCTTCTTTTAATTGCCGCGTCCCTCAGTGCAGTTCCTTCGTACGTGACCGTGGTCTGTTATGTGATTAAGAAATCCGTACTGATGAAGTTGCCTGCACAGACAGGCCAACAAGTAGCAAGGTGGATTCTGCGGCGGCGCTCTACCATGTTTCACGAGGCGTAACGTGCGCCAAGGAGAGGTTGAAGTCGACAAGCTCATCAACTACCCAAGCGATTCGGGATACGGCACAGGGGCTATTAACTGACGGCCGAATGGTCTTAATGACGACATTACAGTCGACCCAGAGTCGGTAACAGCTTGAAAGCTGCCATACCGTTTGTCAAAACTTTTTTGTTGCTGGAATGTCTTCAGATCATGTGAGCCATCCTCTTGAAACATAATGGCATTGTTTTCGATGGAAAACGTTGCGTCGTATTCTGCTACTGCATGCAAGATACCTTAGACTCCACGAGAGCTCCTGTTTGATATTGCTCTTGTATAACTGATTGCACGTAGGCACCCGTCACAGTCTACGCACCGGTGGTGTCGGGTTGTCTCTCTGTCCTATTTCATCCCCATTTCTCCCTCTCTTCCTCTCTCTCTCTCTCTCTCTCTCTCTCTCTCTCTCTCTCTCTCTCTCTCGTCTCTCTCCTCTCTCTCTCTTCTCTCTCTCTCTCTCTCTCTCTCTCTCTCTCTCTCTCTCTCTCTCTCCTCTCTTCTCCTCTCTCTCTCTCTCTCTCTCTCTCTCTCTCTCTCTCTCTCTCTCTCTCTCTCTCTCTCTCTCTCTCTCTCTCTCTCTCTCTCCTCTCTCTCTTCTCCTGCCTCTTCCTTTACCAGCTCCTCCTTTCCCTCCCCATCGTCTGCTTTATCTGGTCTGCATACCTCATGCATGCCGCCACCATCACTCCTGCTCGAATCGATGCCGAAGTCGATCAGTCCGGTGGCGTAGAGCAGCGACTCGCCCGTTCACGTCGTCTGGGTGGCAGTGTCTAATGCCTCAGCGATATGACGGGCTAACACCGGCGATCAATCACCGGTGGGATTGGTCAGCATGCCATCTGGTGGAGACCGGACAGAGCTGTCAGCGCGGCCGGACAGGGCTGTCACAACAGCTGGGCAGAACTGTCACGATGGCAGGGCAGAGCTATCACAGTGGCCCGAAAGAGCGGTGACAGTGGGCGGACAGACCTGTCATTATGACGTGACAAGACTGCCACATTGGCTGGACAGCTGTCGCAGGGACCGGACAAAGCTGTCACATTGGCTGGACAGAGCTGTCACAGTGAAGGGACAGAGGTGCCACAGTGACCGGACAAAACTGTCACATTTGCTGGGCAGAGCAGCCATGGTGAGCGGGGAAGCTGTCATGATGACCAGTACAGCTGTCACCGTGACAGAACAGCGATGTCGCAGCAGCGGCTGGCCAAAGCTGTCAAAATGGCTGGACATGGCTGTCTCAGTGGCTGGCCAAAGCTGTCAAAATGGCTGGACATGGCTGTCTCAGTGGCTGGCCAAAGCTGTCAAAATGGCTGGACATGGCTGTCTCAGTGGCTGGACAAAGCTGCCAAGGTGGCTGGACATGGCTGTCTTAGTGACTGGATCAAGCTGCCACTGTGGCTGGACGATGATGTGACAGTGGCCAGGCAGAGATACCACGACGTTTGGACGCGGTGTTACCCCGGTCGCTAGAGAAGAGTTAGAACACCGACCGGGTGGGGGCGAAGATTGTTGGAGCAGAGGGTTGTCACAGTGCTACCACATTGGCATGGCAAACAGGGGCTGATACAAATATTGAATCACACGTGCAGGCATAGCGTGCGTTGCCGCGGCTTTCGCGGCAGCGTGTGGTCGGAGCACGCCAAAGGCTCGAGCGTGAGTCAAGGCAAGTCCGTGTAACCAGGGGGGCGGGGAGAGCTGAATCAGGCTGTTCGAGGTAAGCTGAAGACGGCCGCACGTGATTCACGAGCGGGCTGAAGCCTGACCGTTTCCTGACCTGCCGCAGGCGCCGTCCGGTCACGAAACTCACGCTGTTGGCCCCGGGTAGCATGCAGTCTACTTGGCAAGCAACTGGTCCAGGGCCTAGTTTCATAAAAAGAACGTGCGAAACTAGGCACTTATAATTTGCATCTATGGGCTTCGGGTGGCCAAAAACAGCTTAACCTGAACGACGGATCCTATTCATCAACGATCTAATAAAATCAAGGCATTCGAGAAATCAAGTAAAATCAGCCGGTCTCGGGCTCATGAATGGGTTCGTATTGCCGCTGTGACACCACGCCTGGTTGGTGAGTGCTCGCTGGTCATGAACCCGCCTGCTCTGGCGCTGTCGGTGCGCGCGACGGGGTTGACATCTCACGGCCGTGTCGCCTCCTCTCTCGTTCTCCCTCTTAAGCACCGGTGGAGCGCGTGTGACCCGAGTGACCTGTTGCAGGGGCGTGGAGCAGAGCGCGGCGCTGCTGCTGGCAGCCGACACCCTCTCACGCCAGCTGCACGCCTCCGGCGACGTCAGTCCGGTCAGCTACCTGACCCATCTGCGCTCGCTGCGGCCGCGCTGGTTCACCGAGGTCGACCAGGTGAAGATGCTGTACGACCTCCTGTGCGACGTTCTGCCGAAGGGCGATGGCGAGCGCTGAACGGCGTCGGGCCGCCGGCCGAGTGATACGGACCCCGTTGGGGCGAGATACACGGACTGTGAGTGTTCGCTCTTGTTCCCATCCGTGAGAGACACTTCTTTATGTGTGTTATACAGATTTTCAATGGCTTCCAAGGAGATGTTATTCCGTGCGCCACCTTCTTGGCGAGTGAACTGGACGAATAAACTGACTTGATCTTCGTCGGATGTGTTTTGTGAAATGACAGCGCGGCGAATTGCGAGGACTAAAAGGCCAATGCTAATTGCATTATAAAGTTTTACCCGCCTTCACGCGATTGATGAGGATTTTCTCCACGTTGATGAATTTTACAGTCATTTTTGATGGTAACTTTTACTTCGCAAAGTGTTTGATTCAAGCTGTTTTTGGTCAGTCGTTGATTCATCTTGACCTGCGCTCGTTTCGTCCTAAAGCAGTTCGTGCAGCCTGCGCCAAACTCAGCCCTGCGTTTCACCAGGTCGCCACTCAACGCGCTCCTGCTTCGTCGGCAGTAGCCGGCCCTAAGTCCTGCCTACAGCCCCGTCAAAGGCGACAGAGACGCTGCCGCATTTCTGCCGCTGCCGGCCGTCGGTCACGTGACCGTAGCCCGCAGCGTCGCCGGGCGGCGGAATCGCCGGCCGAGTTTGGCGCCGTTTTTACGAGCTGGCCGGCGGGGGCGAGGAGGCGCTGGGCGGCCGTTGGCCAGCTCCGGCGCGCGGAGAGGCCCGGGCAACTCGCGGTCCTCGGGGACAGGGGCGCAGCCACGCCCTGACGGTGTGAATCGGCTGGAGACGGGGTGGGACGGAGAGGAGAGTGGGAAAGTCACGGAAGGTCGCCGCCGCTGGGCCACGTCTCTTTCGAAAACACCGGGGCCAGGACGTCGCAGAGCGTTACTCGCAGCCGCTCCCCAAGTCGAGGATAACGGGGGAGGGGATCAGGGGCACCGAGGAAGCTCTGATCAGAGATGTGGAGATTGCAAGGGGTCATGGAGGCTATAGCAGGCCTCATACTTCATTACAATGATATTATTGACCCGAGATCCCGGGCTTCAATAGTTCCAAGGCAACAGCACACAGAGTTAGGGCGATATCGACCGACGACACTGAGGCAGGTCGGGGATTTCCACACAGAGTTTGGGCGATATCGACCGACGACACTGAGGCAGGCCGGGGGATTTCCACACAGAGTTTGGGCGATATCGACCGACATCACTGAGCCAGGCCGGGGGGATTACCACACAAACGCTGATCAGGAGGACCAGACTTTTGCTGGAAAGGTTGTGGAGTCGCGCAACCTGGAGGGAAAGCCCCAGCCTTTGTCTATATGAGCACTGGATGCTGTAAGGCCGTGTCAAGTGCTGCACTGTGCGACAGAATGGGCTCTGACCAGACGGCATAACTCCCTTTTATCTACCTCTTGCCCATCCCCAAGCGGCCTCCGGTATGCCACTATCACGTCGATGCCGGCCGGACACGGATCGCTCCCCTCCTTCCAATTCTCAGAATGGAACCCCGCTCTTTGATGAAAGATGACGTGCACGTTTGACCGCACGCAAGGCTAATTGGCGGTCCTTTTGTTTTAGACATGGGTTACTGATGAGTTAATCGCGTATAGTTTCCATTGTGTTCCACACACAGAGGGACGGAGCGGATCGCTGCATGCGTTGACGCATGTTTATCATATGTCATGCGTCCATGGCGGCCAGTTCGCTTCAGATGCATTGCGCTCCCTGCTGTCCAAATGGTTTACTTCGCCCCAGCCCAGTCATGCCGAAATGCGTCGTTATGCTGATCGTCCACTCACAGCGCCTTCAGAGTCACATGTGGCGCCGTATGTGGAAAACATCCGAATATATGTTGTTAGGGCAAATATGTACACCTAAAACAACACACGCACACCCACGAAACTTCAGCATTAAAGAGAGGACACTAAGAGCGTGTTGAAAGGGAGCGGATTAGTCTTTTCGCGTGCCAAAATGTGTCAGAAATGGCTGTTTTGCATTTGCAGACACGTACTAAGTCCAATATGAGCGCCACTGCGGCGATTTTCTCCATGCATCTTGCAATGTCATTACGCAGTCTATTGCGCCATCCTGTTGACTGCACACTTTCAGCGCATTCAGAAAACCTAAGGTTGGAGTTGCATGAGGAAAAAACTGCGACCGCAGCTTCTATATATTCTTTTTGGACATTCCGGGCTCAGATGTTCTTTCAAATGTGCTCTCTTTGTGCATTCCAGACTCAGACCTTCTTTCAGATGTATTCATTTTGAGCATTCTAACCGCTACGACAGTTTATTGATTCTTAATTGGTCCAATAAGAGTTGTCTTTCCATAAAAGTACGGGTGCTGCACCGTTTCAACCACCCATGTATCACATTTGCTGTTATGACATTAGCTTAAAAGCAGGGATGTAGTTTCCTATTCAAGGGGGCTTCAGCCCCCCCCCCCCCCCCCGCCAGCTTTGAACAGAGGTGGGAGGGAAATCCGAGGTTGTCCTAAAATTCTTATCTCAGAAAGGACCCTCTGTTAGGGTCTAAATAGGCCCTGTTTGCGAAATTCTGGGCCTAAAAACAGGGCCCCTTGCAGAGTCTCGACCTTGAATGTGAGCCCTCCTGCGTTCGCAAAGGGTCCTTCAGTCAAAAGATCTCTTATCATTTCGTCGCTCTGTTTTTTTGGCCAGCGCCTTTCTCCAAGAGCCTCGACATTCGAAAAACTCTCTCCTAAGGCCCAGAACCCTTCAGATATCCTCCGGTGGAATGAATATGTAATAGAAATAGGGTCACGATTTATCTATCTGAGAGAAGTTTTTTGCCTCAGCATCCTATTTTGATGGCTCAGAGCCGTTTTTATGTTTTAGAAGCCCGGTGGGGGTCTGAAATAGCCCAAATTTAGCTAAGGGTCCCCGCGACCTCCAGGAAGGGGAGGGGGAAGACATGGATCCAATAACACCCCTTATTGGCTACGCCATTGTGCCTTTTCAAGTCTAGAATACAAAGATCACTTGAAGGCCCGTACGGAACCAAGACGAGCATGGGTAGCAGTGGAATATAGGCGGCCGCTGAAATCATTCAAAAATAGAAACAGTAAAACATGGGTGGTCGCAGGGAGCTCAGCCTCATGGACGGGACCGTCAAAGACATCGGGCCCTCTCTGGAAGGCTCTCAGGCTGTGCACCTGCTCCGATCATGGAAAACTCTATGTATTCTCTTTGCTGGTTTGCTTATCTGTCAAACATCTGAGAAACGATGCCGACGGGTCGTTAGACCATCTGAAGATGATTGCATCGGAACAAATCCCATTGCAAGAATGGCCTGCTCTTGTCAGAACACGTTTAACTGCGCTGCCACATACAGCGCCAACGCTACGTGCCAAAGCTTTCAGGACCCTTTAAATTAACTTTGCAGCGCCATTGCACCGTAAGAAGAATTTCCAGTTTCGGCAGATGTCCATCTACGGCGCCAAAAAGCGCCAAATCCACAAGATTTATGCTGGTGGGATTTTTTCCTCGAAGCAGCTTGCAGACCATAGTGGTGCTTAGATTTCAAATAAATCGACATGACGGTAATTCTGTATATGTGTCTCACCAAACCCGTACATATCGATTGCAAGAAACCCTGCTTTCATTTCGAAAAAGTGCAAATAGCCGGTGCCAATATTACCGTCTGGGGAGCCAAAGTCCAGCGCGCTTAATTTCTTGTCACTCTGTTGACCTCTTTTGGCGCCCAATGGGGAAATCTCCGTTTACAGGTCGACCACGGCGCGGGCCGCACGGCTCGTGCAACATTCACCTCCGGCCACGTGCAGGTGCGATAAAATCCATGTGCAAATGTCGGCAAAACTAATGACTGGTCGTTCCATGCTCTCTCGGCGCCACGCCACTGCAGCCTGCTGTGACGGCAAACTTCAGCCATGAACATATACAGGCGCCAGTACGCTCATAAATGTGTGATTTATGGTTTCAATAACCTCGAAGGCCGCAATTTATGGTGCGCCTTGGCCCCCGACCGGACTGCTACCTGTCATTCTGGTGGCTGTGTTTCAGAACTAAATCTGAAGCAACATGTCCATAATTTCTCGTATTTTTCATTTAACTCAATTTGTCGTCTGACGGCTCTGTTGCCTGTCTAAAAATGCGGCGCGGTGAGCCTCGAAAATAGATGAAGTCAAAACAGTTGAGCATACACGTGCTCGCTTTTATGCATGGGGCGTTCAAAACTTCATGCAGCAGGTCGTTTGTTGGAGGCATTTTGTTCACAGGCAATGCGCGAGGCGCAATTAAGGACAAAGACAAGCAAACACTTTTCCACTCCACACTGGGCGTAAAAATGCATAAGCACGTTAAGACTCGGCTTTAACGATTGGACCTGCCTCTATCAAGCCACCACAGAACAGTCAAAGGGGCTTTAATAGGGACAGTGATGGAATCCCAAAACGCAAGGCCAACACCTTTTTAGCGTCATGTTCTCCATTCGTTACCATATTTTTGCTGCTAATTTTTTTTTGAAAGTGGATGGGGCATGACCCACCCAGCACTCTTCGGCCCCACGCCTAATGCTTTAAACGAATTTGATACAGATCTACCGCTAGGAAGCTGGCGGTGGGTTGATGCCCGTTTGTGGGATCACTCACACCGATAGCACATCCCGCCTACGGCCTGCGAACCCCGAGCAGAGCCGGCCGATCTGGTTTTTGCAGCTGGGTGTAAATCATCGCCCCCGTTACTGGCGACGACCAGCCGATGGGAGATCCTTCCAATATTTACCAATCACGCTCGCAATCTAAAGTGGAAGCTCTGGCGGCGAGTCAACAACGAGCAGCCGCCGCCGCCGCCGCCGGCGGTGGCTTGGCGCAGCGCCCCTCGTTGGCCAAGATTGGCCGCGTTACAAAGCCAACAGATACGGTTGACATTATTAACCAAATGCGTTCTCCGGTTCCGTGATTCCATTCAGGCAATCGAAGGCGATCCGGGCGGCAGGCCTTTGTGGAGCGAATGGCCAAAATTATGGCCGGCGGCCATTGAGTGCTCCCGCGTCGCCGGAGGATGGGGTCGCCCCGCGCAGCCGCGCCCTGGACGGCCGCAACAGGAGATGGCCGAATAACTTATCAACTCGGGCGGCGGCCCAAAGGGTTGGCTACAAGGCGTGCGATATGCGACAGAAGCGCGGCCTGCACAAAGGGCGGGTAACACTGAAGTGAGTTGTTTATCAACGCCTTTTTGTGTCGCTGGCCGGGTGACCGAGGCCGGAGTACGGGTTCGAAAACTTGAAGACAATGTAGTTGTGGTGTGAGTGTTACATTGGTGCAATCGGGTAATACCTTACGGTAAATGCACTCGATCAAGTATCTGCGCCTCTCTATATATCCAACGTGGAGTTGTGAGCTAAGGACATCTGAAATTGCTATAATAAAACCAAGCCATTTGATTGGGTATTGTAAGTATTGGTACCTATCATTTTTAATGTTTTTTTATATGTTCTGCTATCACGGATTCGAGTCTCAGTTCTGCGGATGTTTTAGCTTCAGAACTTCAAGAATGCGTTCACAGTCGATAATTATACGTTGTAATTGACTGAGCAGGTTGTCTGGGAGATGGAGGTATCATGTCATTGCGCTTATTCACTGTACGTTGGACACGGTCTGCCCACCATTCATCACAATAGCGCACAGTTGTTACGTAGCTGGAGCGGTTTGTGTGGACACATCGGTTGATAAGTGCGGCGTTTAAGGCGATGCGGTGTGCTGTTTATGGAATGCTCTCTTGATCATGACTGCGATCTCAACATTTTGGAGGGCCGTCCTCAATGATGCATAAGCTGCAAACAAGGACGTGGCTGGAAGGGAACCAGGGAGGGAAGCTGTGGGGCCATGATAGCCTGAGCCCCGAGAGGGGAGCTGTAGGGCCATGATAGCCTCAGCCCCGAGAAGGGAGCTGTGTAGTGCCATGATAGCCTGAGCCCGAGAGGGGAGCTGTGTGGCCATGATAGCCCCGAGGGGGAGCTGTGGGGCCATGAAGCCTGAGCCCGAGAGGGGAGTTGTGGGGCCATGATAGCCTGAGCCCCGAGAGGGGAGTTGTGGGGCCATGATAGCCTGAGCCCCGAGAGGGGAGTTGGGGCCATGATAGCCTGAGCCCCGAGAGGGGAGTTGTGGGGCCATGATAGCCTGAGCCCCGAGAGGGGAGTTGTGGGCCATGAGCCTGGCCCCGAGAGGGAGTTGGGAACAACGATAGCCTGAGTCCAGGAGGGGAGCTGGGGAGTTACGACAGCTTGAATCCAGGAGAGGAGCTGGGGAGCCACGATAGCCTGAGTCAAAGGAGGGGAGCTGGGGAGTTACGACAGCTGAGTCAGGAAGGGAGATGGGGAGCCATGATAGCCACAGTCCAGGGAGGTAGCTGGGGAGCCACGACAGCTTGAGTCCAGGAGGGGGATGGGGAGCCACGATAGCCTCAGTCTAGGGAGGAAGCTGGGGAGCCACGATAGCTTGAGTCCAGGAGTGGAGCTGGGGAGTCACGATAGCCTGAGTCCAGGAGGGGAGCAGAGGAGTCTCGATGGCCCTGAGTCTAGGTAGAAAGCTGATAAGCCCACGATAGCCAAAGCCCAGAGGGAACTGGAGAATCTCAGATCTCAGAAGATTGGGATCTCAGAAGCTTCGGCGGACTCGTCCGGTGACCAACCTTGGCGACGATCCTGATTTCATGTGATGCAAATCTGTCGACTTGAAAACTTCTTGGGCAGCCAAACTATCCAGGTCGTTTCAAGTCCATTGAACGCCCGCTGCGATCAGATAATTTCTCTGGCCTGCGTGCAAAGGATCAGGTCTTTTGCCCGTGCTATAACGCATTCTATGATATTGCCCGGCAAACAGCAGGCAGCAAACCAATAGAATCGAAGGAATCAACACCACTGCCTCAGAAAGTGTCACATGCAGGCAAAAACCAACACTCAGACGGTTGCATGAGCCAAAGCAGGCAAAAATAGGCTGATTGTATCTGGTAAAGCTACAATCTACTATTAGGTGCATTGAAGGGTAAGTGTGGCTTAGTGGACGGACGCTATAACCTACTGCAAGCTACTATTAGGGAAAGCTTGTGAGGTTTTCATTTGCATAAGCTAGTTTTATGGTATTGTTTATTGGATTCGACTTTATTACCAAACATTTAAAAGCTCTCTGCTTAGCATAATTGTAACTCGGGAGGTAATTCATATTCAAAATGATACTTTATCGTAATGCGTAAAGAATCATCTTGGTTGAGGAGCTGTCCAAGGGTGGATCCTCCATGAACGCCAGGGTTTATTCGAAGAAGGCTCTATTTATTGTTCATAAAGTTAACATGTTTACACACATTCTGAGAACCTGATTCAATCAAGCCAAAATGTATTTAGACGTTGTACGAGCCAATGAACAAAATGATGCGTGATCAAACGATTTTTGGCCTTCCACAATTGAATGGTTCAATTCAACCCCTTCATAACTTATCCTTCGGCAGAGGCATAAGCATGTAGACTGAATGATGTTTCTGAATTCAACCGGTTGCAAAAAGTAACGCTTTGATAGAGACATCAGTCTAGAAACTTGAGTTTCGTATAATTACTGCCTTGAATCATATATATATATATATATATATATATATATATATATATATATATATATATATATGCGTATATATCACAACTTCTCATAACCAGTTTTTATATAACCGTTGATAGCTTTGTTAAACTAAGATCGACAGCGCGGCCACGGCTTCAGCCACCTTATCAGTGTGGTTATGTTAACAGCACCTGCGTGTCACAATACACGAATATCTGAAGACGATCGGCAGTGTCGTCAAAGAGTGTGTGTCATTTGTGGCCGGGGTCCGCGGTACCGAGTCCCGCGGTCGTTCCGCGTTGCTTGAGTTTTTTCCCGTCTGCCGCATGTTTTCAACTACACGATCCATATCTATGGTTGAATAGTTAAGTTTTTGCCATTGTGGGAGTATGTTGGCATTATTCAGCGATTGTTTAAGTCAGGGGAGGATTCAGGATTTCGTCAAGGGGAGGGCATGCAACATTGTGGGGCCCCCTTGAGTTTGGGGCCCTCCTCGAAGAACATATTTTTGCATTTCGGTCATTATGTTGTAAGACAAGTCGTATGTAACTATATATATATATATATATATATATATATATATAGGCAGGTAGATATGCATGCATGCCTTTACTTATTCATTTATTTCATAAATATGGAAACCCATCTTGCTGCGCACGGCCTTATAAAGCATGGCGCATGCATGCATACACATGGAACTAACTTACTGCGTGCATGCACATGGAACTAACTATATAAACTAATTTAAGCGTGCTACGCATGCATACACATGGAACTAACTTACCTTCTTTACAGATCATGTTAAATGCTGCGATTCTGAGCCTAGGGGTTTCGGAACAATAGGCAACATAAAATTGAGTTAGCTGCTAACAACAATCAAAACCAAGCATGGACTTGACTGCTAGCTTATGGTTTTACGGCCAGACGGGGGGTGATGTTATCAGTTGATGGCTGATGGCTAGTGCAGAATGTTTCCTCTGTTATAAAGGAGTACAACATATTCTAGCATTCGAAATATGTTAAGAGCGCAATGCACTAGTGTAATAAGTGTCACACACTCAATAGCTAATGAAAAGCACACATACGACGTCGGCGGCATGTCAAATTAAGTTCTGCAATTGCGAATAAAAGTTCATCGGCGCACATTCGACCGCTGCTCTGAGGCGAGGGCACCAAGGCCAATAGGGACGAAGCCTGAGCGATCATGGGTGCCGCAGGAGGCCAATAAAGTGGCTCCCGTCAACAAGTATAGGGTCCGCAGAGCAAGCAAACAGAACCCAAGACCAACGTGGTGGGCCTATGAACGACCGGTAGTGCCTCGGCAGGCTGAGATATAAAGCCCCGGCGAGAGCACAGAACCCTCCGAGCGAAGGGGAATTATCCAAGATCATGAATTAATACCCCTGTGCGATCAAGAGTGCGCGGGCGGGGGTTAACAACACGAGCCTCGATAGGAGCGAAGAGTCCTCCGCAAATGAGACCAAAGGGAGAGAGCCCTCGATCGTAGTAGATGGCCGCTGATCATCGAGTGCCTCCGTACCTTAAGCTATAAAAGTCCTAGCAACAGCACAAGGCCTCCAGGCGAGTAGGAAGAGCCCAAGACTTAAATGAAGGGCCCCTAAGCAACTGAGTGTGCCCTGCCATATGGGGCCTGGAAAAAGCAAAGAAAATTAAAGAAAAAGTAAAGACCCTTTCGGGCGAAAGGGGAGAATCCGCGGAGGAAAACCTGATCGATCAACAGTGCTCAGGCATGGAGGCAAATAGCGTCCCAACAGCACATTGGGCACTACGAGCAAATGCAAGGAGACCAAGGCAACGTGGAAAGCTCCTTAGCGATCAGATTGACCCGGCAAGTGGACATATAGGGCCAGGAAACCAACAGTGCAACGGCTCTAGATCGGCGTAATGGGCTCCAACATTTTACCCAAGCAATGCTTTCTCAACCAGCAAAAAATTAACTTAGTCTGCTTATGAACTCTTTACTTTTCCTTACAATTGTTCTTGGTCGTCTATAGGTCCAAATGCTTCCAATTTTGTTGTAAGGAAACTGTGTCCGTCCGGCCGGTTATGGGCCCCTTTGGAGCCTTTAGGTTCTCTCGGCATGGTCCATGGGGCTTGGTCCCGTGCCTCCCCTCCCCCTCGCCCTCCGCCACCGGCCTGGGCAGCTTAATAGATAGGACCCGCCAAGAGCACGGGGCCAACCATTCAAAAACGAAATACTCACGACACAATGTGTGGGGCTCTGAACGATCGAGTGCGCCCGGGCAGGTTAACATATAGGGGCCCCCATCAAGAGCGTAGGGCCCTCCATTCAAATAGGAAGTACCCGAGATCCAATGTAGAGGACCCCCGAATGATCGAGTGCCCGAGCAGGTTAACGGACAAGGTTCCCAAAAAGAGCATAGCGCCCACCGTTGAAATAGGAGGCATTCAAGACCCAATGCAGAGGACCCCCGAGTGGTCCAGCGCGTCGGAGCAGGTTAACTTATAAAGTCCCCGTCAAGAGCGTAGGGTCCTCCATTCAAATAAGAAGTATCCAAAACCCAATGAACAGCGCCCCCGAATGATCGAGTGTGCCCGAGGACGTTAACAAATAGGGCTCCCAACAAGAGCGTAGGGCCCTCCATTCGAATGGGAAGCACTGAAGACCTTATGTGAATGGCCTCAGAATGATAGGATGTGCCCGAACAGCTTATCAGAAGGGGCCGCGCCAGGAGCGTAAGGCTCTCCATTCAAATGAAAAGTACCCAAAACCCGGTGCGGAGGGCCCCCGAAAGATGGAGTATACTCGAACAGGTCATCAGATGACACCGGTGGAAGCAGAGAGCCCTAAGTTCAAACACCAAGAACAACGTCCAGGGCCCCCCGAGCAATCCAGTGTGGCTGAGGAGGCAGCAGAGGGGTCCCCGACAAGTGGGTAGGGCCCCATTCAAATAGCACGTGCACAAGGCTCCATGCAGAAGGTCCCATTCAAATAGCACAGTCCCAAGGCCAATGCAGTGGGCCCTGAACGCCTGAATGTGCCCGAGCAGGTTATCAGATAGCCCCCCCCCCAAAAAAAAAGGTGTGGGGTCCCCATTAAGAAAAGAAGTACCTAAGACCCAGTGTGAAGGGTCCCCGAACGACTGGTGTGGCCAATCAGGCAATCAGATGGGCCCCCGACAAGAGTGCAGGGCCCTAAGCAAGTGACAGAGAATTGGAAGCGCGCTAGACCAATGAAGAGCGCCCATGAGCATATCGCAAGTGTGTCGGTAGGTTAACTGGGGCTCCTGAGCAACTGAGAATACCCCGGCAGATTAAGATGTGGGACCCCGGCTATAGCCCACAGAGCCTTTCTGGCGAATGGACAGGACACGCGAAAGGGCCGTGATTGACAAGAGTGCCCCGGTAAGCTAGCAGGAAGGGCGCCAACGATAGCACAGGGCCCCCCAAGCAAATGCAAAAAATAAAGGGCAATGGGGAATGCTCCTTAACTGTGGAAACGGTCCTGCATGTGGGCATATAGGCTCCCAGAAACAGCATGGGGCCCCTAGGCACTGTAATGAGGCTTAAAATTTCCAGTTCACAACCTTTCCAATCACTGAATGATTTTTTGACTTCTCATAGGCCCTTCACTTTCGCTTACAACTGTTTTTGGTCGTCTGGAAATCCAGAGATATCCAGTTTCGTTGCGTTTTGTGTTACAAAAAACTGCACCTGCTTGGCTGACGATGGCCCCTCGGAGCCAATGGGCCCTTCGGGCCCAAAGGGGCGGGGGGCATGGCCCCGTGACCCCCTCTGGATCGCCTCTGGCCTCTTTGAGTTATACAGATCGTAGCAAGCTGCGTTGTTTTACTATGTTTTATCGGA
>NW_023596877.1:0-34508 GCF_011947565.3 Pollicipes pollicipes
CAGCCTGGTGTTCAGACTACATGAAAGCGGCGTTATCTGTGAACATGCAGCTTGAATTCGTATACGAGGCAAGGCAGTCTCTAGGCAACACAAAATAGTATACTTTTGGAATTTTAATCTCATATTGATTGTATACTACAACAAAAATACCTTGGATGACCGAAGATACTAAGTCCGTTTTAGTGTGAATGCTAATTTTTTATGTGGTAGACAGGCATGCACATTGAAGGTAAACTTCATGTAAACGCCCGCAAATGCTATGTAAGCTGTGGATGCTTCGCTCTGTGAACGTGATATAAACGCTGCGTTGCTCTGTTACATCTTGACGAAAATATAAATATCTAGCCAAATAAATGGCTCTAGGTGGATGACAACAGCGTGCAGAGGCTCTCTACATACATATCTTATGAATGGTTTTGCGCAAGGCCAGATCCCTCCAAATAGAACTGCATGACTAGTGCTCGATATCGCTTTAGAAGACTTTATGCCGAAACGGAAGCTCCGCGAACGGACTTGATCCGACCTCCTTTGGCCGTGAGAAGCTCTGGCGAGCTCTAGTGCCAATCAAAGGCAGGTCAGCTACGGCTCCAGTGCCGGTAATGCGCAGTCGAGTAGTGCGGACAGTAATTTAAGGGATCAATTCCGCCAATTTCACTTTGTGATATCAGACGAGTGCGATTTGATCAGTGCGACCAGTTTTCTAGAAATCTTTCCGAATAAATCAGAATTTATATTTGAAGTAGCCGACACTGGGGGAGATATCTTATTTGACTCCCTCCCCACCACTACGAAAGTGAGACGTTGGATTTTCCTCGATTTTTTCACCAAGGGTGCTCTGTAATGTTTGCACACACTAAGGTGTCAAATTATTTGTGTGATAGATGCTGTGAAAGCTTGGAACCCTCTGTTTAGACTGAACTATGTGCGGACATGGAGCTATTATCCCGCGAACGTAACAAAATATTTTACTATGGCTTTGATGTCTGCCCTACAGCGTTTGCCGCCGTGGCCCTTTTCGAGGCGGAATTTGGCTTTGTGAAACGGGGTATCACATGATCCATGTGACGCACTGGTTCAAACTTCAACCAACCAACTTCTCGGTAACAGGCTCTTGCCCGCTGGGTCAATCACAGACGTTATTTTATTGGCCCCAGGAGCGGTGTGTACGGTCGTTGTCGTGACGACGGGCCTGCGACTGCAGGGAAGCAGTGTATTGGCATTGGGTAGCGCTGTTACAAAGCGTTGGCAGCGTAATTTGGACTCGAAAATATTTGAAATTTATAACCTTATTATGTCTTGTCGATGCTGCAGTGGCGGTCAAAGATAACGATGCTGCTGCAACGTTATCATGACCATCCATGAGGTCATGATAACGTTATTCCAATCCTGACATTTCATTAGTCATGTAGCAATCAAGGCCAAGAAAAGTACAATGTTCGAGTCGGTCATCTTTAGGGTTCGTGAACACGATTTTCAGATATAACGGTCGTCAGTTGGCTCTCAATCAGTGTTGAGCAATGTACGATGACGTAATCAGGCAATGACTTATTGAGGAGAATATTTACTAAGCAGAGAAGTTGTTTGTCTCGTCTTTTCTACTCAAAAGTGTGTCAGTAATTATCAGTGAGCTTATCATATCATAACTGATGCTTGTTTCAATATCTTCAAATGTGGAACATCCCCTTGCATGCACGAGAGGAGTGCGCGGTTGTGTGAACTCTCTACAATACGGGAAAAGCGTACATAAATCGCGTTTTTTATTGTGGTGGAAGGGCTACCGAGCTTATGAAGCGTCCGTTGTCTTTTGCCTGGCGTCTCCAAATACATTCCTCAAAAGCCGAACGACCGTTGTCACGTGCGGCATACCTTACGCACTGTACAACAGCCACATCAATGGCAGCCCGGGATCAGAGCCGGACAAGCCATCCGAACCCGCGTCCCTCTGATGAGCTGGGGTACACACCACCGCCTCGTGCATTATGAAGACGGCGACGCGTGCGGCCCGGCGCCGATGCCATCGGGTGATGAACGACAGCTCTGTCGGCTGATGACGGGCGGACCCGGCACCTGCCAGGGGACAGGTGGTCACACAAACCGCACGGGGGTGTAGCTCGCGGCGGCGGCGGACCCCGAGCGCCGGCACAATGTGACAGCGTCGAGGCTTGGATTTAGGTGTGCTGACATTCGGCAGCGCCTGCTGTGGAAGAATTCGCCTGAAATTCGCAGCAGGACGGTTGGAGTGGCCCGCCAAGGCTCCGTTGGTGACGCAGGTAAGCGCATTTTTGGTGGTCAGGGAGCACGTTTTATCTCAATGCCATGCCCACGCTAATTGTCGGACCAGGTGCCTCCTAGGTTCTACTAGACATAGTCGCATAACCGGCACTCTAGCATGAAACTTTGGGTTGAGTTTCTCCGGCTCAATTTTTTTGCTTGCAGACTTTTGTATCGCGCACCTGTGTCTAACATTTATTCGTGCGAATATTTGTAGACGCATCTTCGCAAACGCAACGCTTTGTGCGGCAAACCCGAATGCAAAGAAACTTGTAGCCACAAAAACGGCTGCCACTCAATAGTGTGTGTGATGAGTTTTTCTCATTGTTTTTCTCACATGCCCATCTACTCTCATCGATTTCATCGTAAGCGTAATTATTTACATTCGGAAATCCTGCTATTAAATTTCTTCGCACGCGCAAATTTCCGCGTCGTAATTTTGGCTTGTGCATTTATCTGTACCGCATTTCTCTGCGAACGAATTTATTCGTGCCGATCGCTCCGTATACGCTATCAATTGTATCGCATTTTGTCCCACACGTAATTCTTCGCACCGTGCTTAATGGAATTTACAATTTCCGTGTTGGTAAGTCTAAAAGGTAAAGTGAAGTAAGGCGTAGTCTATGACATAAGGTCATGTGATCCAATGACGTCGTCCAGTGATCACAAATAGAGATGTGTGCGTCTCCGCCAATTTAAGAGCCACCCAAGGCTTGGGCGCTATAACTTCCACGCATTTGAATTCCTTTATGCCACGTATCCCATTTCTTAGTTTGTGCAATTATTCGTGTCGCACTTTCCATGCATTTTATTGTGGCATCGCAGAGAATCATGCCATTTGGCAACTCCGTTTGTCATAAATGGGGTAAAAAAACACACTATATGTGATAATGTCACAGCACTCCTCAGAATACGGATCATAGCTAAGGAACAGAAGAGGGAAAGAATGGTGGAGGGCGAACAGCGTGATAACGGCAGAGGATGAGAAAGCAGCGAGGTCTCTGCTCCCAATATCATTTGTTTCATGCACAACATTAAGTACGTCCAAAAATGTTGCGCGATCACAACGTTTACGAATGGATGGCAAAAACTATTATCTGCAAACAAACGTAATACAAAGAATAACATTTGAGAATAGATAATATATGAAGGAACGCATATACAAAGGTATGCAATACGACGATTAATTTTCATAAACAAATGAGAGCGCACGATAAGACATGCGATGCGAATATTGGCGTATTTGAAGGACGGCTATATCAATAATGTGCATGCAACGTTTTTCACAATCAATCAAACAATTTGTGAAAAAGTTTTACGTGCGAGCACTTGCGACACGAGGGTTCTCGAACGGAGACTTGAGTACGAACCTCTACATCCGTGAATTATTGCAATACAAATATTGACGCACGAGGTTTGCAAACAAACAAAGGTCATGGGCAGTTTTTTCTGGTCACCCGGTCATCGAAATGCGCTTTGAGTGCATTTGGCTGCTCCTAGCCTTTTTCACTTGAGAGATGAAAGATGAAAGAGACGAAAGTGGACAGAGATAGCAGTGCATGATTTCAATTACTGAAACTGAGCTGACGTGCGACTTTCTCCACAGCTCAACACCATGAAGTCCACCGTGGCAGGCCTTGTGGCAGGCCTGGCTATTATGGCGGTCCGTGTTGACCAGGTGGTCTCGAACCACCAGCGAAGTAAGGACTCGAGAAGAGCAGTAAAAGGCAGCTGCTGAGCGTTTGGAGTGTGTTCCACCGGGGTCTCTCTCCCAATCAGGAGACCTATATTTGTCAGCTTCGTCTCTGATTAATTCTGTCAATGATGATGAATTATGAAGTCAAGAAGCTCGTTGTCATTTGGCTGTTCTTTAAAAAAAGCATTGCTGTGACCATGGCAGGTAGGCTTCTGAAATAACTGCTGCGGAGAGGTCAGGTTAGGCCACTTGGTGACTTGATCTGACCTTGGGAATGGACGCTTGGATTTTCGCTTAGATTCCAACACCTCCGGAATATTCAAGGCGCAGAGTGCATCGCAATGAATATCAGAATTTCAACAAACCTAACGTGATTCACGATATTCTGGCATCATCAGTTCGTCTTCGAGGCTAATGCTACTCAAAGCGATACTTGATTCTTGCACTTTGCTCAGATCCTTCTTGATCCATGAGAGTGAACCCTCTGTAACAACCAAAATTGTTGTGCACGTGCGAACGTTTCCCATTCATTTGGACTCCCACTTGTTTGCTAAAGTGAAGTTTCCTTCCTTTAGCACAACCAAGGCAGACGCATGCGCTGACCCCATTGTGCCGGTTACGACCTGACCTCACGCATACGCATACCTGAGCAGGTACGCCGCCAACACATGCATGATGACCGAGCGCGAAGCGTCTCGACCAAGGCTGCATGCGGCAGGTTTCAACTTGACGGACGCGGGCATGGCCAACCGCACCTGCTTCTCGTGCAGCCTCGACTTCCGCTACACGGCCTGGGACGGCGATAACGCGTGCCTGGGCTGGGCAGAGCAGGTGGCCACCGACTACCTGGTGGTGTGCGGCGCCCATCAGCTCATCTGCCAGGTCAGGCGGGCGCCCATCAGCTCATTTGTTAGGTCAGACGGGCGCCCATCAGGTCATCTTCCAGGTCAGGCGGGCGCCCATCAGCTCATTTGTTAGGTCAGACGGGCGCCCATCAGGTCATCTTCCAGGTCAGGCGGGCGCCCATCAGCTCATTTGTTAGGTCAGACGGGCGCCCATCAGGTCATCTTCCAGGTCAGGCGGGCGCCCATCAAGTCATCTTCCAGGCCAGGCGGGCGTCCATTAAGTCATCTGTCAGGTCAGGCGGGGCGGGCCGCCGGCCACCTTGGGAGTTCCAACCTGCCTGAGAATCGTGGGGTGGAGGCGTGGCTGGCCGCTTTGCCAACGTGCGCGCCTGGGCACTTGTTGGCAGGTGATAGGGAAGGTCGCTGACCTTGCGGGGTGCACTGTGTTTCACTTCTCAGTCCATTCAGACTGGGTCGACGTAAAAAAGAAAAAATGCGAGTAACCTTAGACGTGTAGGTGCCACGGAGTCATCAGTGATCGCGTGCCCACGCTAGATTCCAATTGGTATCCCAGCTAATAAAAAACAGCGCATGACGTCTAACTTTGAGCCGCAATTCCATTCATTCACCCTAGTATCCTCCGTGGTAAAAGCGCACGACTCGGCAGTCAGCTGTGAAGGGGAGACGTACATTGGCGCCCCAAACACTGGCTTGTGTGCTGCATCTGTGTCGGCCACTTCGCCAGAGGCAGGGAGCGTCAGACTGGCACGAAGCGGCATGGCATGACGGCAATGGCGTTCAAATATCAGCTTAAACTGATATGTTGAGCTGGAATTGCTGCACCGGAGTGGTCAGGATCTTCGAAACAAGCTATACTTTGCCAAGGGCCCTTGTCTCAACCGCCGCCCTTGAAAAGTTCCTGTCCAAATTTTCAGGCAGACACACACACACACACACACACACACACACACACCACACACAACACACACACACACAACACCACACACACACACACACAACACACACACCACACACACACACACACAACCACACATATATATATATATATATATATATATATATATATATATATATATATATATATATATGTGTGTGTGTGTGTGTGTGTGTGTGTGTGTGTGTGTTTTGGAATATTTTGGCAGATCCTTGCTTTATACATGTTTGATTAAAAAATTAAACAGCCAAACAAATTCTTGTACAACTCTTGAACTATAAGGTGATGGGCGGTGAGCAGTATTGATGTAATTGTCCCAATAGTGTTCTCATTGTATCGTTGTAGTGCTCCCATTATGAATGTATTTTATATGTATCAAAGTGAAAATAGGATTCTGTCTTGCTTCAATTAGTCATATTTCCCTTGTGTTCTCTATACCAAAAGATGCTTTCCCAATAGCACTGCACAATTTTTATCCTTTAAAACTAAAAAAATATTCATTTTGCCATTCAAACTTCTCCGCCGATTAGATAGGATGTCAAAACGTTAGAATGTAAAGAGCGACGAAGATATGAGTAATTTTGTGCAAACCATCTTTAACCTAAACGATAATGCCAAGTCCAAAGCCAGGAAGCTAGAACGACACGTCAAAAAGCTCGTCAATGCTGAGCCAGCAGTATGTATCAAATATAGATATACAACATGTATATATATATATATATATATATATATATATAATATTAAGAGCTCTTTCTTACATTTTCTTGCTTTCGCTGCTCAATAACTTTTTTTCATTGCATCAAGTAGAATATTGATCGTCAGCAACTGTGTTCTGCAATGGTATACAACCTAAACCTAGAAATGTTGAACTGTTTCTTGGCAATTAAAACATTCCTGCAGTTTGTTTTATATCAGGTACGGCGTGAAGTGCAAATACTAGATGACGCCCTGAGCTTTTTAGAAGAGACCAATGCTAAATTGTCTGTTCCCTGTACGTACGGCTTCCGACTGCAAAACTGCAACAGGAGCTGAAGCACCACTCTTGAGGGCTGCGGAAATCACCCACACAGGACACATCTCGCACGTTTCAGGAGTCGTGGGTTCGTGCAAAACGGCATCCTGCTGCTGCTAGCGAGGTCCTGCACCGACTCCTGCGCCGCATACTGCAAGTCCACCGGCTTCGGGGTCACCAAGACCACCTGTAACCACTGCTGCGAGGAGGATGGCTGCAATGACAGCCGGCCGACCCTCTCGGCCACCGGGCAGTAAATGCGAAGCCAGCGCCTCGCGACCAAAGACATGCTTCACGGCTCCGCGACCAAAGACATGCAAAGACGGCTTCGGTGACCAGAGGCCGAGTGGGCCGGAAACGAGACAAGAAGCGCCTCAAGCGGGGCGGGGAAGCTGCGGGGCCAGGCTCGATCGCGCCACTGGAGGCCGTGTTGTTGCCTATTGTGGTGATATCTGAAGGCGTGGTGTTCCGAGGGAGCTGTGCAGTTTTTGGCAAAATATTCGGTGACCTCTCGGTGTTTCCACAAATATAAAACGACTGATGTTCTGTCCACTCGAGAACCCCGTCAACCGAATTGTGACGATGTGCGATGTGGCCTCACTTTTGCAGCAGGCAGCGCTGTCCAAATTGCAACATTAGATATTAGTATACGCTATTTATTGGCTGCTTTTGCACCTTCCTACCTACTGCATATGGTATAAATATCAGAGGTGGCACTGACAAATTTACTCGATATTTTCAATGGTTATCAAGTTCGTAGTAGAAGTTCAACGGACTTCTCCCTCGTAGGGCAAGGGTCCTAGTACTAATTTCAGTTCAAAACGAGATTCTGACAGATTATTCGCAGGCATATTTTTAACTTCAATTTACAATTCTTGACACGCACTCGGGTGGGGGTCAAGTTAACTACCCCTGAGGGTTTTTCCGGAATGGTTTTCAAACGGTGCGGCGTATCCACGCCGAATTTTGTTTAACTGTAGACAATTGAATAGCGGGTCGTGTGGTATTAAAAATTGGATGTACATTGTAAGGGTCGCTGACCTACGGCAGGTCAAAGCCAGGAAATGGATTCAGCGGAGTCAATTTGAAGGGAATCGTTCAATCTGATGAAACAACCGAATGTTAAACGAAGTCATGCGTCTCTGACATACTTTCTTAGGCAGCACAACAATTGAATGACCAAATTCCATTGGCTGAGTATGTGACCTTTTGCTTAGAACAGGTATCTAGGTTCTGACGACACTTTGGAGACCAACTTGGAGATAACCTTGTTTGACCTTATTTGACCCGAAGGTCATGACCTAGGAGGCTCAAAATTTGACCTAACGGAGATCACGTACAGGTCAACGCACCCTGTGAATTGAGTGTCTCTAGCAATCCTAGTCCCTGAGATCGCAGGGGGTTCAAATTACCTCCCACCCCCACCCCACCCGAGCGAAGGGTATCCAGCCGGCCACTCAGGCACATGTTAACATAACATCAAACATGTTCAGGTCAAATAGTAATAGCAGTCATTTACACAAGGCTACGAGCTAAGAGTTTCGTGCTTTGCAGACACGTTGTCTTACAGGCGGGCTATCCAAAAGTGTGTTCGATCTTACTTTGTCCCAAAACTCGTTCCTTGCGGTTCCTGTTGTAACCAGGTTCTTGACCAATGTTTTGAAAGCTACGCTTTTTGTTCGGGCTCAACATTTCTGCGAGTTTACGGCTCGAGGATCGGAGACAGCCGACACAGAACAGCCCTGGGGCTCTCGCCAAACTGAGAAGAATACGACGGGGACCACCAGCTGAATGGTGAATATTCTGCTGTCTTCTCAGGCAGCTTCATCTTGTCATCTCCCCGTATCCATATTTATGTTGCGTCATCAAATACCCTGCACAAGGGCAGTGGTATATTTACCTGCGTGGGAGCGGGCATCGGGCCATGCCCTGCCCATTGGGGCCCAACGTGGTTTGGGCTGCCTCGAGAGAGCACCAAAGTCACAGGTTGACCGGGCACGAAAACATTCTTCTTTCTTTCTGATTTCTTTCTTGAGCTTTCTTTCCTTCTGATTTCTCAGTGAGACATTTTGGGTGCCGCAACCTTATTTTCACGAGGCACGAAATCAAAGCGGACCATTTAAACCGCCCAAAGTCCTTATTTCTAAGGAGACTGACATCCAGTGGCACCACAGTTGCTTTATCATTCACCATGACGAAATGCTGTATTTTTTTTCCGGTCGGTGGAGGAACCCCAAAATCTTCGTTTCGGGGCATCATCAAATTTATTGTTCAGAGTCGCCAAATTCCAGTTAGCACCAAAACGGGCCCCGAGAGCTTTTTTTCAAGAGGCTACAAATCCAAGTTACACCAGTCTACCCGTGTCCTTCCATTGACTAAACCCTTGGACGGCCATGCGGCGAAAAAGCACCAAAGCATTGAATTAAGGGCACCATAACATTTGTTCTCTAAAGGCAACAAATTCAAGAGGACCATTCCAAGGAACACGAAGTCTTGATGTCGGGTGGTACCAAATATAGAGGCACCACAATTTATTTGCCCTCCACCCTGACGAAATCCTGGATGAGCTCCACTCGGCGCAGCGGGCAACCGAAGGCTCTCCTTTTGGGGCGTCATAATCTTGATTTACAAGAGGCACCCAATTCCGGAGGACACCACAAAGGGCAGCAAAGCCTTCATTTTCAAGTGACGACAGATTCCAGGGCACCATACATAGCCCAAAGTCTTTATTGTTCAAGAGAAGCCACATAGCATTCAACAACACTCACGGGGCCCACGAACGAAGCACCCGATCGTAGAGTTAGATGGGTAGGCCGTAGGTCATATCCAAGTATCCCAGCCCTGACTCTGAAGTATCAGTAATACGGCCTGTTGCACTGATCGCGTGTCCCCGAGGCAGTGAGGGTCCTCTATCAGCTGACTGAGACCACCGATACCGAACTGTAGATTCCGTGCCGGTCCAAGCCCTAGAGGCCCTTTCCCAAACATTTCCTGAACATGACAACTAACTTTATCATTCCAAAAATTAAAAAAGCCTCAGCCGTTGGTTCGGACCGTTTCGCGGTGACGACACATGAGGAATGACTGCCTAAGGTTTCACTTTCACAGTGAAATAGGGGAGGTATCCTGTGTGAGTCAAAGGTCACAGTACGGAGCGAGGGCCCCTGCGGACAGTTTCAACCAGCGACCAATAAGCCGAATGTCGCAGTACCAATTATTGGACTTCCTGCGCTAGAAATGGGTCCCTTGGCGTAAGTGAGGGCCGATGCGTCGATCCAGGGCCAGGTGCTCGGGTCGCAGGACTTGTCGCACCAGGGAGGGAACCCGCGCAGTGTGTGATGTATCCCTCTGGGAGCCTCCAGATCGACCAGGGAGGCACGGTCTCCGTATCGCCAGAATGGCAGCTGCTGGATACCCCGGGCCAGGCCGGAAGGGTGATTCAGGCCCTGACCAGAAAATTTCGGCCTGTTTTTCCAAGCTGATGCTCTGAACGAAATTAGTAGTTCCAGTAACACGGCTGATACATATTGAGGCACTGCGTCATGGGTTGATGTTGCTGTAGGGGCTAATCCGTCATGAGCGTTGATCCAGAAGCCACACAGGTGAAATCTCATGTCCGGGATATATAACACGCATAAGAGTCGATTTCGTAAAACGTTTGGCTCCAGGTTCCGGGAACACAACAGTGAAGTGCGGTCCCTCCCTCGGCAAAGTTCTGGATCCGTCCCTGATTAGCTGTTACTTAAATATATTAATGCAACAACATTTGATACATTATGCCTGTGAACACCATAATTAATACTCAATGTGCAACAGCATCGTGCAGAACTGTACAGTCATTTTGTACTGTGTTGATGCAGATGAGTGATTTACCCATTTCTGGAATGAGGTGGATCTTTATTTTTGTCGCAGGAGTAATATTCATCGTGCATTTCTTGCTTGCTCTTTCAGCCGGCTCTCGCTGACTCACTGGCTCGTGAATCGTGGCTCATCTGGTCGCTATGGATTAATGCATAGAGTTCGTGGGCCTGCCAGGCGGGGGGGGGGGGGGGAGGGAGGGGGAGGAGGCAGCGGTCCTCCCGGCACCTATTGCGCGTCGTCCTCTCCCCCGACCCTGGTGGCGCTGGTGGCGTCTATGCCACACGTAATATAAGCCGGTTACTGCCTTGCCCCTGGCTACCACCTTGTCCTTCTCGCACGGCCGTCCCGCGACCCCCACGGCAAGCGAACAATCGTGAACTCTTGTAACTGCTCATGTCTAAGCTGGAGCTGAGGTCAAATATTAATTACATCCAGGTTTCAGCAGCTTGCTGTTGGACTTTTCCTCAGATGCGGCTGCTGTGGACACATTGGTGCTGACATAACCTGTTCCGAGCTGTCGGGGACAACAACCTGCAGCCGAGGCTTGTGGTCTGGCCGAAAGCCGCTTTACCGTGGAGGCGGAGGAGATGACGGTGGAGAAGGTGCAGGGCATAGTGGCGGCCGCTCTGCTGCAGGAGTTATCATACACGTTCTTCGCTCAACCACTGGGCCCGGTCGAGCGCCACCCGCCACACGTCTTCCTGCAACACTTTTTGCTGCAGGTGCGTGATTGCGTAGTTGTGTCCGGGCCGTGCTGGACTCTGCCCGGAATGCGGGATTTAAGGGAAGAGGGCACAAGGGAGCTTGCCGATCGGTAGTGATGACACGCAGGTCCAGTGAGTGCGCGAGGCGCTGAAGCGTCATTGATAGTTGACGCGGCTTTGTCTTGTGGCTGATTTTGGAACACGATCTTATGTCGTGTGTCGTACTGCCGCGGGATGTGTCGTTCTGCTGTGGAAAACGTTCTGTCGTTCTGATTGAGATGCGTAGTTCTATTGCGCTGTGTCATGGCTATACAAGTTTGTTTGCAATGCTGATTTGAAAGTTTTGGTTTTTGCCGTCATCGTATGTCAAGAGAGACGCGTCGCTTTACCATGGAGCGCGTTGCTCTACTATGTAATACGTCATTCAATTGTGGATGCGTTGTTCTGCTGTGCCGAGTTCCGACGACACGACATTGTGCTGTGACGCGTTTCCGGCGTATGCAGATGGAGATGCGTTGTTTTTACTGTGGAATGAGTAAATCTGCTAAGATGCGTCGTTCTGTTGTTCCTATACATATGCGCCATTCTGTTGGCTTACGTTGTAACCACACTGTTTGTGTTATTACGCTGATCTGAACGTTTTTGTTTTTGTCTCTGGTGGGCTTCGATGGAGATGTAAAAACATATTGCATGGTCGTATATTGCAAGTTAATCAACGTGATGGCTGAAAAAGGGTTGAAACCCTCGAGAGTTCTCAGAAACCATCCAGGTGTCTGCTTGGTATGAGGACGTTTTTTGCAAGGTTCTCGGAATCAGTGTAGGTTATCTCGCTCGAGAATGTTCAATGGCTATATATATATATATATATATATATATATATATATATATATATATATATATGTATGTATATGTTTCTACATCTCTATCGAAGCCCACCAGAGACAAAAACAAAAACGTTCAGATCAGCGTAATAACACAAACAAGTGTGGTTACAACGTAGCCCAACAGAATGGCGCATATGTATAGGAACAACAGAACGACGCATCTTAGCAGATTTACTCATTCCACAGTAAAACAACGCATCTCCATCTGCATACGCCGGAAACGCGTCACAGCACAATGTCGTGTCGTCGGAACTCAGCACAGTAGAACAACGCATCCACAATTGAATGACGTATTCCATAGTAGAGCAACGCGCTCCATGGTAAAGCGACGCGTCTCTCTTGACATATATATATATATATATATATATATATATAATCATATATATATGTAGCCATTGGCCGTGACAGAGAAAATCAAGCATTCTTAGGCGAGATAATTTGCGTTGACGCTGAGAACCTGGCCAAAAAAGAACGACACGAGACGAAAAGAACCCCTTTGCAGTTCTTGCAAAGTGTGGCTCTCTACAGAGGTAAGATCGACCCCCCCCCCCCCTCCCGATAGGCTTTGAGAACTCTCGACAGGTTTGCCTGTTTTTCAGTGTTGGAGGGAGACTGCTTAAAGATGAACGAAGGCGCTGTTCCGCGTGAACAAAACAAGGTCACTGTACGTTGGACGGGCGCTCCTTCTGCGAGGAAGGTCGTGTAAAAGCATTTGCAAAGGCTATGCAAGTATCCGCCCCAAAATAGTCAAGATGTATGTAAAGAAGGCGAATCTGCGCAGCGGGTCATTCAGTCCCTGCGTTGAACGCCCGGCCCAGACGTCCGTGCCTCACCCATGAACGCTCCGTTGGCTGCAGAATACTCCTGCACGGCGCACCGCTGCCGGACTGAACCCAACTGAACGACGGAGCGTTATCAGCCGCATTGCCGGGGTGAAGCATTCATCAATGCATTCTCGGAAACCGGAATAAACTCATGATTATTCATGATTATTACATTGCGAGATTACTCATGCACCGTATGGCAAGACGGAAGGTCGTGCACATGACTTGACACTCGTGAGACGCTCACCGCCGAACATGCATATTATATATATTGGTGCACATGTTACTGTTATTGCACCGGGCCACCTTGTACCGGATGTGTTATTTTTGTCGAGGAATTTACCCGTTGTATTGCAAAACTGAGAAAGAAATTGGCGACGAAAACGTTGGTGCGTTAAGCCGTCCGTTTATTGCTTCATGGATGACGCGTAAATCGAGCCAGAAAATAGCAGGTGTAATGCGCCGTATGGGAGCCGCCTGTCGCCAGTAATCAATCTCTGTTATCTAGTCGCATTCTGCAAACAGTAGATCTCCATAAACTAATAACTGCACGCTTCGTAATAACTTTTTTGGGAGACATCCAAGAGCATACCGCTACAACGGATGATACAAGTCAGCCTGCGTCAGACCGACCCCATATGATGCAGCGGTACCCTGGTGCCTCTTGTTTATAGCCGTGCGTATTTGAATGAACCTTGGTCTCGTCAGGTTGTTCGGCATACAGTCAACCGGACAGTCGTGATAAATCGGGCCTGCGTGGTAAAACAGTCCTCTGTGTACGGGAGCGTAAGCAGGCTGTCATTCAGGGAGTGAGAAACCCAGAGTTGGAATTATGTGCAGAGGTGATCCTTTTCTCACGACCAGCTTCTGTTCTCTCATATAACCCCAACAAGTGAATGCTTTAACATGAGAAAAATAGGAATTGAGTCTTGAACTTGTAGCAAAATAAAATGACCACAGACTGGAAAGATAATAGTGTTCGGGGATACCTTTGGTTAGTCAACATTAGGGTTAGATACCCTTGGTTAATCAAGTTTGGGCCCCCGACTGGTTTTCTAACCTTACACCTCTGAACCATGGTACAACTGTGCACCAGTCTGCCAGAGATACTGAACACTATTCCGTTGCGGCCTTCTTCGCGAACCATTGTGCATGTTCTGTTCACACAGTGCAGAGTGGCTTGTTCTCCCCTGGTGCGCAAGCGTTGCGCACCATTGTCTCGAACCCATGAATCTCCGACCCGTATTCGACCTTGATCGTAGCTGGCAGCTTGTAGACCAGCCACTTGTTGTGGTTGGTGCACAACTTCCCTTTGAACATCCCCCGTCGTCCGTCACGCTGTCCTTAAGGCCAAGTACCATTTGTCAACCGCACGTTTTCTAACGTGATCTGGCCACCGTGGCGCGGGAGCCCGCCCACCCGCCACAGCTGCTTGCTGCTGTCGTCGAACCGGTCCGTAATAGATGTTGGACGTGTACGAGCTGTACAGAATGTCGTACGACGCGTCCGTGGTGTGTGCGGTGCGCAGTCGCACCCGCGCACCGTTGCCGACGATGTGGCCCTGCGGCGCGCCGTCCAGCAGCAGCTGGTGGCGCGCGGCGCCGCCCGGGTTAGCGTAGAAGCGCACATGCGGCCAGCCACGGCGCCGGTGGCGGGTAGGTAAGGCCAACGCATGTCTCGCGGTCGACCAGCAGCACCGTGTCGCCGCTGGCCAGCGCGCCGGCGTGAGCGGCGTACTCGAGCGTCCAGGCGACGCTCCGCGAGGACAGGCGCAGCACCAGCTGGTGGTGCGACGTCAGCAGGCGGCGCGGCGACGTGTCGTTCACGCGTAGCAGCCAGCTGAGCCCGTCGTACACGTCGATGTAGTCACCGGCGCCGAGACCCGGCGCCTGCAGCGTGGCTGACAGGAACATCAGCTGCTCAACCTCCAGGCGCAGCTCGCACGGCCCCCGCCCGCCCTCCGGCTGCACGGCGTCGGCGTGATGGAGAGTGCCCGTCGCAGCAAGCTGGACCGGCTCGCCGCACGCGGCGGCGCCGCGGGGCGAGGCCGACTCCGGCAGCGGGAACGGCGGCTGGAGCGCGTTTAGGTCCGGAATGGGGTCGTCCGGCTCGTAGCTCATCGAGAGCGAGCAGTAGGGGCTGGCGAGCGTGTGGTGCGTGCGCGCGCTGTTCGTTTCGTGGCTGTGCACGTAGCTGTCCAGCGGGTCGACGCACTTCACGAAGTAGCGGCCGGTGGCCAGCAGGCCGTAGATACGGTTGGTCAGCTGCTGGACGCGCCGCTGGCGTCCCATGGCGTGCAGCAGCAGTGGGTCGAGCTCCTGGCGGAGTTCGATGGTCAGCAGGCGGCTGGGCCGCGGCGGTGGCGGCTCGCGCAGGTCGCCGCCCACATGTAGCGTAGGGTCATCGGCGGCCTCGTGCTGCAGCGCGGCCCGCACCTCGGCCTCCTGCGCCGGCTCGCGGCCCGCGCCGCCGGCCGGCCAGCAGCCGTCGGCGAACAGCGAGACGCCGCCGCCGCTTTCTGCGTAGTGCCACTCGCGTAGCTGCAGCTCGAAGTGGCGCAGCTCGTGGCCGCCCACGTTGAGGTGAGCAATGCCGTCGCGCGCGTTCAGTCCCCAGTGCAGGTAGGGCAGCGCCATCTGGCGGCCATCCTCCATGTACCGGCAGCAGGCCGCCGTCCACATCCGGGACGGAATGTTGACCCTGCAGAGGGGATGTGTTCCTTGAAATGAAGTGTCTTTGCACTTTGCTGAGGGGCCCCGGACTTTGAAAACATGTCTTTGAGGAATGAAATACTGTCTCCAGATTGCTCGCGGTACCCTATTCCAGAAACATCGAGTAATTAAAGAGGGCTCTTGGTACCCGTTTCCTAACAAATCATCCACATCATACAGGTATTGTGATACTCTCCTTGCCAGGTCCAAGGACCAGGTCTTGTATGCGACAGAATTCCTAAAACTCAGCTCCTAAGACGCCACGTGCATCACACGCCAGACAAGAAAGCCCGAAATAGGGTGTTGCAGCCTCTTGCGGTTTAAAGACAGGGCTCCGACATGTCATGGGAATTTGACCGACGCCTCAGGCCGGTGTTCCATGATGATGGCCAAGGAATTGGCTTTGACCTATGCTCAGGGACACTGCCTGGAGTTAATTGACACGATTTTACGTTGCAAAGGTGTTCTTCTAAGCGCCAGCGACTTATATCTGCTTTCAGTTTTTAATCGTTGCTATCATTATTTCCCCGAAGCCTTATGCACGTCTGAGCGTCTTCAGACGACACCGCGGTGCTCGTCCTGGAACTTAGTCTTACCTGTGGTACACGTCTTTAGACGACACCGCGGTGCTCGTCCTGGAACTCAGTCTAACCTGTGGTACATGTCTTCCTCGTGCTGGGGCCTCCAGACGCTGCAGCCGCCCTCATTGTCGCCGCAGGATATGGTCCGAGTCGTCCTCAGGTCACCCTCCTCAGCCGGGTAGTTCGGCACGGCGCCGGTCAGCGCGTGCAGCGAACCGTTCCGGGCGTAGCAGAACGTGACGAACACATCATCGAACAGCTGCTCGGCGCGCTTCCACGCGCCCTGGTTTGAAGCAAGGCTCCTGAGGCACGGCGTTGGTGAGGGTGAAGGTGGCGAGGCGCGGATTCTTGCCGTCCTGCAGGAAGTTGGGGTTGAGGTGGCCGCGGTTGAAGCCCGACTCGGCGTAGTCGTCGTCGACGGCCTGGAGGCGTGGCAGCTGGTCCCGTATGCGGCGTGACACTCGGCCTCTGGAGCCTGGCCACTGGTCCATACCCTGTCCACAGACGACAGAGGAGGCGCTGCGAGGCTGGCGACGAGCGTGCCAGATACAGGATCACTGTGCACAAAAAACGGCTCGAGCCCGGGCCCGTCTTTCGCAGCTTTATTACTTCGTGAACGTGGTGCCTATGATATTGCGCAGTTTTTTTACGTGTGTGTAGGTGCTGTTCCCATGGCCAGAAAGTTTGACATGTAGTGAGTTAACTCAGTGAGAATCTGTGGAAATAATGTCGCGTATTCAGAGGGTATTTAACAGCATCGCTCCTCTATTTGTGGCTTATTAAGTCTCTCAGGCTAAAAAATCATGGGCAAGGTAAAGACAGCGTCTGCTTGAAAAGGCAACAGCAAGGTGGGGTTTCGTGTTATGATACAATACTCAACGACAGGACAGACTCATACTCTGTCATCAGGCCGACACGCTCGCTTTAGTCCCCGAACAGAATCGACAATCGGTCGGCAGACACCAACCGCACAGCCTTGGGTCGGAGATTACTGGCACCGAAGCTCCGCAGCTGCAAAACTGATAAAGCTTTTTAGCATTCGCATTGACTCAAGCCAGATGGTGCGCTATTTTATGCAGCCCTGACATTCCTCCCCGCTAGCGCGGTCATCTCACCTGAGTGCCGTTGCTGTCCTCGGCCAGGGAGTGTTCCACGTACCAGCGCCCGGTGCGACGCCTGCCGCTGCGCGCGCCGTCGGCCGGCTCCGGCGCCGGCACGTACGCCGAGTACACGGGGATGCGGTAGCGCGTGTCGAACAGCGTGAAGTAGTAGTCGGCGCCGTGGTACCGCTGGCAGAGGCCCACGCGGCGCGCGTCCTCCACGAAAGGCGCGCCGCGCGGCGGTCGGCCCAGCGAGAAGTACTTCTCCTGACAGGGGAGCTGCGTCGTTGCTGCCGTCGCGAGCAGCAGCAGCACGCCGGCCGCCCGCGGCGGGAGGGTGCGGTCGAGGCCCGGGCGCCACATGGTGCTGCAGCTGACTGCGTCTCAGCGGACGGCGGCGCCCGCGCACGACGGCCCGCAATCAGCCGTGATGCGCTGAACGAGTCAATTCGGCTTGTTGTCTGAGGGGCGTCGTCACAGCTGACGGGGTCGAGGTGGGCACGACTGCCTCAGATGTCAGCTTGTGGAGCGGATCACATGCTCCTGCCTGCGGCGCACCGGATGAGACGGTGCTCTGTGAGTTGCAGACGCTGGTGCTTATGCTGGGGCCTAGAGTGATAGTGTGAACTCGAAAACTTGGCTTTGACGAACATGACGTTATGCGTTCAGGCTGATCGGATCGAGAGCGACATGTTCCTAAGTTGCTAATTTAGAGTCATCATAGGTAACGAGTCTGGTGATGCCGGTTAAGGACTCAAAATTAATAAACATACCTTAATATGACTGGACCCGCTGAAATTGGGACGAAAATATTGACATGAAGCTATCGGTAAAAGTTATCGTCAATAACTGCGAGCGGCATCCGAGTTCAGTTGGTTGAATGCCGTGTAGACATGCAATCGATTAGGCGGGATGGATGCAAACAAGAACACAGCTGACTGTTACACAGAACGAGGACAATCTTGCAAGATAACATGGTGCCATCTCAGGCAAGGTCAAGAGCCTGGCCCGCATTATCTTCAGTCAGGCCATCTGCTAGTGGAGATCTGAGGCAATTGGGATAAGGCAAGGGCGATTACAGGACTTCGCAATGAGTAAGGTGGGACCCCACTAAAAATATTCACTGAAAAAAATTTTGCTCACCGCAAGCGTGAAAATTCCTTACGATGCGTGTAACAAAGCCAAGCATCTTCATCACGCTTATCTTACTTGCGCTTTTCGATTTCTTTGATGTCGGCATCACGGGACCGAAGCTTTCCTCTTCATGCCATACAAAGGAATCAAACACCAAGACCGGTTTCGTGTTAGGACGCGCATCGGGCAAAAAGCCAAGTCACCCTGAGACGCCCGACCCCCGCTCAGCTGACGGCCGGTTATACTGGGAGCCAGCCCGCCGACGGCTGCCTTCGCCTGCCGCGACTGCTGTGCGAGACTGGAAACCTGGAATACCGCTCCTCTGCCCTGTCGGACGTCCCCCTGTCGTTGTTTACCGACATCCATTACATGCACAACGCGAAATGGAAACAATTGGAGGCGTGCGGAAACATGTATGGGAGAGGGTTTGATGTAGCGTAACGGCAACGCGGGAGTTTATCCAGGATTGGGAGGCTTTGCTTCGCCGTAAGCCTAGTGTTAAACTTTCTCAAATGTTGGGGGTGGGGGTGGGGGCTGCAGCCCCCAAAGCTGCCTGCATCGGTAAATCTCACGCTTAAAGGGTATGTTCCACATTTGAAGATATTGAAGTAAACATCAGATACGATGGAACAAGCTCACTCATAGCTATCGGTATACCTTTGAAGCGTAAAAGACGGCTCTAGACAGCACAGTTATCTGTTTAGTAAATATGTTCCTCAACGCGTCATGGTTCGATTACGTCATCGTACCTTGCACAACATTGATCGAGAACCAATTGACAGCCGTTTTACCTGGACATTGCGCTCACGAACGCCACACTTAAGCATTTCGATAATCATATTTTCTTGGCCTTGATCGTGGCATGGCTTATGGAAAGGCAGGACTTGAATGACGTTATTATGACTTCATGAGTGCCAACGTATCTTTGAAATACTCTCCTCGATATACCTTTCGCCATTTTCGCGGGTGTGTAGCTCAGAAACTATAAGCACTTAGGTCTTAAAACGGACAAGATTGTGAACAGCACCGAAAGGTCTTCAAGATGACTATTTCAGTTCAAAACCTTGTATACATGTGGGACACTTTCTTTAAGTGCCTATAACCTTAGCGCAAGAAGGAGAGAAGGGCATTGAAGGGCGTAACATGATGCTCAGGCAGGGGCGAGTCCAGAGGGGGGAGGGCATGGGACCATGCCCCCCATTGGGCCCCGAAGGGGCCCATAAGCTCCGGAGGAACGCATAACCGGCTGAACAGACGAAGTTTTGTATACAAAACGCAACGAAATTGTCCGCCTCCAGGTTTCCAGGCGAACAAGAACAGTTGCAAGAAAAAGTGAAGTACCCACATCTCGACACAAATTATTCTCCGCTAATTGGAGGGGGGGGGGGGCATTAGGAGTTTTTAAAACTTCTTACGCTATCCAAATTCCCACGCCGTTTCCGAGCCCTTTATGCCTACCTGAACGGTTAATTTGATTGTGAACGAGCCTCCTATGTTGCTCTCGATTTTTTGCATTTGCTCGGAGTGTCCTGCGCTGTTGCTGGGCCCGTTCTGCTGGCGTGCCGGGGCACTCTTGTCATGCAGGGTCCTTCCATAAATGCTTTCCATTCGCCCGAAAGGTTCTGTACGCTACATAGGCGTAGGAACGTTTCAAAAAGTAGGGGCAAGCTCAGGATATACCTCAGGACCTTGTTCTAGGAGGCAAGCCCGCTGACCGCGGGAGGGGGGAGGGGGGAGGGTAGAGACGGAGACTGCTGTCTGCTCTTAATTCACATAGCATATTTTGGAGATAATTAAATGTCATTGCTGGCTAGAATACATCTACAGCTCTTTCGCTCTGGTGCGCGATCCTGGCCATTCTGCTCATCCATGTCATTCAGCAAAGAAGCCTTTCCAGCTTCCAACGATTATTCATCCATTTGAACATTGCTTTCCCTGGAGGCGTAAAATTCCACGAGCGTATAGGCATTTTGGGTCATTGAGTAGGCATCTATCCCAACAGTGTAGATGTCAAAATACAAACACGACATGGGCTGGTCAGAATTTTGAATGCAAGCCGATGACCCATAGTGCGTCTGAATTCTCATGCGCCTAGATTTCGCCGGCTACTTTGTTAGGGATAAGATTGTCGCAGCATTTTAGGCGGAAAAAATTCGAAAGCTTCAAATACTAACAGGCAAAGACAGGGTGACAAAAACCATAGAACTGGAGTTTTGCCTTTAAAAAACCAAGAGACAAAACGAAGACTCTTCTGTCACATATTCCTTATCTGGACCCTGCTCTGTGATCAGTAAAACAGTGGGGAATATGTGGGTGCATGAGCTTGGCCGTGATGAGGCCATGCCGCCTCTTTTCCCACCACCGCCGAACATGCCTCGGTGACTGTGCGCACGGCCTTCTCCATCGCCTGGGTATGAACCGGATAAGGAGGGATGGGCAATGAAGCGTGCACTATGCCTCGCAGCTCGCCGTCGCTGATGTCTCGTAAAAGTGGGGGTTGCGTGACTGGTTCGCGCCAGATCAGCTCCGTGTAGCTCACGGCTTCGAAGTTGAAAGCTTGGGATTGCGAAGATCCTGGGCCCCTCGGTTTGCTGCTCACGCGCGACGCTGATGATTTGAACCGCCTGTTCGCGGACCACACGGTCCTCGTCCGCCACCATGGCCAGCAGCAGCTGTTCCGGATGGGCCCAGCACCCGTTGCGCTGGATGACTGGCTGCACCGTGGTCCGTGTGCGCTGCGGCAGCTCGCGGGCAGCGCGATGCTTCGGAACAGGTTGCATGAGCCCACGTCACAGCTGCTGTTCTGTCGAATGAAGAACCACGCCGGCACATGGTGGCCACCCACGTACTGGACGAGGTCCTATATAGCCCTGCTGGAAGTCTTGGTGGAGATGTATCTCGGAGCAGGCGAGCGGCCACAGTTAAAACAATTTGTTACAGAACAGTTAAAACAATTAGTCCCGAACTGAGCACCAGGTCATGCAAAAATTATTTCAATTTTAACGCAACGGCAACACTTATCAGCAAGTATACTCGTAAGCATGAACCAACGAGTAAATGATACGACATACTATGCCACAACACATGATAATGAGTAAATGCTTAACGATCAGTACATGAAATGCCAGATGATGCATGAGAAAGTTTCAATATTCGTTGCTATGAATCCGAAGACAAAACAGTACCAATAGCGTTGGTTTTGTTTGGCGACAGTATTAATAACGTAGCTTGGTTTACGTCAAGGTATATCGCCGAAATGTCAATATGTCTATTACTCCATTTTCCTCGATACTCTGCGTGGAATAAGGCTATTATTACTGTCTTATCAATGTGCATAATATTTCGCAAATGCAATTAAAAACGTCCGGAATTAGAAGAACCCGTGCTTTCATATTTACCTAGCATGGTTCAGGGGTCCGTTTCGCTGCCGAGCTGTCGCGGTCCGGACGGAGCCGTTTTGTACGCTTGAGGCCAGCAGGTACAGCAGTTGCTGGTCGGTGTCAGCCGCTGGACCAGGTCGACCGGCAGGCTTGACATGCCCGGGCACAGGCTTGAATGCCACACGTCCGTTTTCCAGACCTCTCCGTTGCAGATCTTGCCGATGGGTCCAGAAAAAAGATTTCGGTCCCGCAGTCGTGCCGTCCAGACTCAGCAGCAGGGGACGTAAATTCAGCTCATTTCCGTGCAGCTGGCAGATGAACCATTGCACGGGTGACTCAGTGACCAGCTCAAACAACCGGCACACTCCACCTGTCGTCCCTGTGATGATGGCCGTGCCGTCGTAGCCGAGGACCTTGACGAGACCGTCAAACTGCTGGCTCACGGAGCGTAGCTCGTTGAGCAAGTGCAGGGCGCGGCCGGACCCGGGCGTGAAGTGAGTCACGTAGCGGCTGCCTGGCTCAGCGATGGCAACCACGTGTTCTTTGACGACATTCACGTGGCTATGTGCCATGCAGGTCCTGTCTTTGCGGCCATCGAAGTGAAGACTAGTCCAACCTGACTCATAGATTGATTCCGCATTTGAGGGGCCGCCTCTTTTCTCGCTCTGTCTCTTGCGCGCCAGATCTTATTAGGATCTACATCTAAGCAGCCTGTCCTCCTCTGCCGTCCTGATGAAAGGCGCTGATGATGGCAGCAGCCGCCCGGTTCGAGACACTGTAGCGGTCAACCGCAAGAGCGGTGTTGGTGAGATCGTTAAAGTTACGATCTGCTCTGACAGCAGCCTCATCCGAAACAAAGAAATCGGCGTCGTCGCCACTTTCTACCATGCGCGAAGCCGTGCCAGATTCCGCACTCTCGGCTGACTCGCCAGCGCTGAGACCACTCGGTCCCGGAGCAGGCTCGAATTCAGCACTAGCAGCCAGCGCTGGCTCAGCAGGCAGCATGGGCTCAGCAGCCAGCGGGGGAGGTGACTCAGGTTTAGCAGCAGACACCGCCCCACTGGCGGTTGAGCTAGACGCTCTTGGAGCTGTCTGGCCATCCCTCGGATCTCGTGAGCCTCCTTAGCCACAGTCGTAGCCCAGTCACATATCCCCAGGGAAGGCCTCCGGTGCATGCGTTGGTCTTTTAAGAAAGCAACCTTTTCTTCCGGCACTCTGTAGGCAGCTGGACATTTGCAGCTGCGCTGGGACTGGTACTTACATTTTGCGATGTCGAGAAGCTTATTGAACTTCGCGGTAACGACGATGTTCTGTCCTCTTTCCTTTTTCGTTTTTTTGCTGATGGCCTTGTATGGTTCATGGCAATCCCTCTTCATAACTTTTGTGACGTATTTTATGTCATGAACGGGGATCCCTTCGTTCGTCCACAGCTCACTGATCTCTGCCGCCACGGTCTTGAACACGGTATTAGTGGGATTCTTGTTTGATTCGCTTAGCCATCTGATGTAAGCTAAGCCTTCCCCTTAGTCGGCAGTCGGTGGGACAGGGGCGCCGGGTGACCTATCACAAAATGGTTTGCACGTGACCGCGTGGCCTTTGGCATGCTTATCCAAGTAGTTACTCGAAAGGAACGTTTGAATACCGGCAAACCAAACTTGTACCCTCTTATATCCCATACAAGCGCATAAACTGCAAATCAATATCACAATGATGCGTAAACAGTTGTAGCCTTCAACTTTCTGCGTTCTGCGGGAACATTCTGATAACTGCCCATTTTGGTACGTTACCAATTAATAACATTTTTCATAAAAAGTTAATTTATTATCAGTTAAGAAAATTTTCGTTGATATCCTTCCTGATATAGGCTCCATACTTAACTGACGGTTACCTAAAATTAACTTAGAAGCATTTAATCCGTCAGGTGTGGGTAGCATAGAAAAAGGAAAGAGGCTTGTCCATAGATGGTGTCGCTATTTATAATAGATGCCACTAGTATTGAAAGATGATTTTCTCGGCCCAGGTAGGAAAACCTCCTCTCGACTGACAAATACCAATATTGTTTCGGTGCAACAGGCCTGGAAATTTATTATTTACCCATGTGCCAAGGAAAAACTTTGTCTCAGCTGATACCAAGAGATTAACCCTATCGAGGACATACCCTAATATACATCGAGCTCATTCATGTTCTACAGATCACGTCAAATCCTGTAATTCTGAGGCTAAGTATTTCGGAACAACAGGCAAAATTGACTGGAGTTGGCTGGTAACAACCAGCAAAACCAGGCACGGACTTGATTCCTAGCTTTTTTACGGCTAGGCAGCTGGGCGATGTAATCAGCTGATGGCTGATGGCCCGTGCAGAATTTTTCCTTTGTTATAAAGTGGTACAAAATATCCTAGCATTCAAAAGGCGTTAAAAACGTGATGCACTAGTCTAATAATAAGTGTCACGCACTCAATAGCCAATGGAAATGGCGCATACGATGTCGGCAGCACGTAAACCTACGTTCAACGATTGCGCGTAAAAATTCACCTGCGTATATCCGACTGCTGTTCTAAGGCGAAGGCACAAAGACCAAAGAGGACGGAAACTGAGCGACCATGGGTACCGCAAGATGCCAACAAAGTGACTCTCGTCAGCAAGTATAGGGCCCTCAGAGCAAGCAAAAAGAAACCAAGACCCACGTGGGGACCCCCAAACGATCGGTAGTGGCCCGCCAGGCTGACATATAAGGCTCCGACACAGCACATTAAAGACCATCTGAGCAAAGGGAATTGTCCAGGGCCATGAGTTAATACCATTGTGCGATCAAGAATGCACGAGAAGGCTAACAGAAAAATCCTCGATAGGAGCGAATGAGATCAAAGGGAAGGAGTCATCGATCAACGTAGAGGGCCCCACGCATCGAGTGTCTCGGTGTCTTACCTTATTAAGCGCCTCAGCAACAGCACAAGACCCTCCGAGCAAGTGAAAATAACCCGGGACTAACGTGGAGGGTCCCTGAGCAACTGAATGTACCCTGGTATATGGGGCCCCTGAAAAAGCGTATAGAGCCTTTCGGGCAAATGTGAAGAGTCCGTGGAGGAAAACCTGCACCGACCAAGAGTGTCCAGGTGTGGAAGCAGATAGCGTCACAACGACAGCGTTAGGCCCCACGAGAAAATGCAAAGAGGTCAAGGGAAACGTGGAAAGCTCCCTAGCGATCAGATTAATCCGGGCAATGGGCACATTGGGTCAGAGTAATCAACAGCATAATGCCTGTAGACAGCGTAATGAGCCCCAAAATTTCCCGCAAGCAACACGTTCTCAACCAGCAAAGCATTGACACGCACCCGGGTGGCCGGCTAGTTACCCTTCGCTCGGGTGGGGGTCAATTTGACCCCCCTGAGATCTCGGGAACTAAGAGAGCTAAATACACCAAATTTACAGGGCGTGTTGACGTATACGCAAACTCACTTAGGTTAAAGACTGAGGTTCCTAGTTTATGACCTTCGGGCCAAATAAGGTCAAATAAGGTCAAATTCCAGGCTGGTCTCCAAAGTGCCCTCAGAACCTAGATAACGTTTTCTAAGAAAAAGGTCACATGCTCATCTGAGATCAGCGACCTTGTCTGACCTTTTGAAGGTTATGGTGACCAAAATCATACAAGACTGCGTTGGGTTTTGCATTTGAATAAGCGACAAAGATTGCGCCAGACAGTATATCCCTTTAACAAAATGCTGGCCTGGGTTATTTGACGTCAGTGACCTGTTCTGACCTCTGAGAAGTTCATTGCAGATGTATAATGCGGTTCGTGCTATCAATAAATTTGAAATAAGCACTAGAAACTATCCCATACAGCAAGCCCTAGAGTAATAAAGCAGGCTGGTTTTGACTTTGGTCTGACCTTTATACCTGAACTTAGGTCAACTTAATTTGCTCACTCAATGTTTGTGTTGCCTAAGAAAGCATCTCAGAGATGTATGGCTTCGTCTAACACTCCGTCGTTGCATCAGATTGAACGATTCCCTAGAAATTGACTTCGCTGAAACCATAGCCTGACTTTGACCCGCCATAGGTCAGTGAACTTACAGAATACATCTCCATTGTTCATGCCAAACGATTCGTTATTCAATTGTCTGCAGCAATCTAGAATTTGGCGCAGCTGCGCCGCGTCGTTCGGAAGCCGTTCTGGAAAAACCTTCGGGGGGGGGTCAATTTGACCCTCCACTCGAGTGCGTGTTAACTTCGTCTGCTTATGAACTCTTTACTTTTATTAGCAATTGTTTTTGGTCGTCTACAGGTGCCTTCAGGTCCTCTCGGCATGGTCCAATGGGGCATGGTCTCTTGCGTTCAGCCGCCCTCTGCATCCGCCGCCGGCCCGAGCAGCTTAATAGATGGGGCCTGCCAGGAACACAACCACACATTCAACTAAGAAATACTAACGACACAATGTGTAGGGCTCCGAACGATTAAGTGTGTCGGAGCAGGCTGGCATATAGAGCCCCCGCTAAGAGTGTAGGGCTGTCCATTCAAATGGGAAGTACCCAAGACCCAGTGTAGAGGGCCCCGAATGATCGAGTGTGCCAAAGCAGGTTAACAGATAAGTCTCCCAACAAGAAGGTAGGGACATCCATTTAAATAGGAAGCACCCAAGACCCAATATGGAGGGCCCCCGAGTGATAGAATGTGCCAGAGCAGATCAACAGATAAGCTTCCAACAATAACGTGGGGACGTCCATTCAAATAGGAAGCACCAAGACCCAAAGTAGAGGGCCCCCGAGTGATAGAATGTGTCGGAGCAGGTTAACATAAACGGTCTCCGTCAAGAGCGTAGGACCCTCCCTTTAAATAGGGAGCACCCAAGATCCCATGTAGAGGGCCCTCGAATGATCGAGTGTGCCCGAGAACAGTATCAGATAGCCTCGACAGGAGTGCAGGGGCCTAAATTCAAACACCAAGGCCCAATATACAGGGCCCTCTAACACTCCAGAGTGGCCGAGGAGGCGACCAGGTGGGTTCCCAACAAGCGCGCAGCACCCTCCGTTCAGATAGGAAGTGCCCAAGACACAATGTGGAGGGCCCCCGCATAACGAGTGTGCTCAAGTAAGTTAACAGATGGGGTTCCCGACGGGAGCGTAGGACCCTCCATTTAAATACTAAATACACACGACATGATGTGGGAGGCCCCGAATAATGGGGTGCACCAGAGCAGGTTAACAGATAGAGCCCCGACGAAAGCGTAAGGCCCTCCATTCAAACAAGAAATACCCAAAACCCAGTGCGGAGAGCCCCCAAAGATGGACAGTACCCGAACAGATTATCAGATGACTCCGATAGGAGCGCAGGGCCGTAAATTCAAACACCAAGACTCAATGTGCAGGGCCCCCGAACAATCAAGTGTAACCGATGAAGCGAACAGAGGGGAACCCCCGACAAGAGCGTGGGCCCCATTCAATTTGGACGTGCCCAAGACCCAATGAAGTTGGCCTCGAACGATCGAATGTGTCCGAGCAGGTTATCAGATAGCCCCCCCCCCCCCCCGCCTCCCACAATCGCGTAGGTCCCCCAGTGAGTGTGCCCAAGCAGGCTATCAGATGGGCCCCTGACAAGAGCGTAGGGCTCTAAACATTTGAACATTTGACAGAGGATTGGAAGCGCCTAGACCAATGAAGAGGGCCCCTGAACATGCCGCGAGTGTGTCAGTAGGTTAACCGAGACCCATGTAAAGGGCCCCTGAGCAAACGAGAGTACCCAGCTTGGCATCAGAATAACAGAATGTAGTCCGGAGAAAATGAAAGCTGCGTATATGCGCATACGTAGTACATGTAACTTTCTAGGGCTCTGCACAGTAAGATAGGTCCCGCATACAAGATAGCATACTAAGAAACTTGAAATTTGATGGCCGGAATGCAAGGACCTTTTGGAGGCACCCTAACATTTAGGGAGCCTTGCAACGATGCGTACCCTCCCCTCCCCCCTTGACGAAATCCGAGATCTGCCCCTGTATTCATGGCATTATGGCGAATTGTTAGTCCTTATATATACTTCACAAATTTAAAGTCGTATACTGCTGACACCCTATCATGACAAACAACACACCCATCTTTGTTTTGCACCACTAGCTCGTCAGTTAGGGCTGTAAGGGTGTTGCGTTTTTGGCATGTTATGCTCAATTAACATAGTGTAACCATGGGAAGAGAAACCATGGGAAAATGACCCAAAACACGCATTTCGCAATGAAATTTCTGAACGACACACACCCTCGGATTTAGGGAGTGAGGAGTGCTGCAATAAATTTGGTCGGAAAGCCAGTGCAGTGAGCTGCCATTGCAACATTTTTTTATGGTTGGAATAACCTGCTATGCCGGAAGCGGGAAAGAGGAAGAGGCAATCGCGCTGTTTGCTATGAACATGTTTCGGGGGCAAGTTTATTGCGTAATTATGGCGTCATAGGTCAGTTGCATGTGCAAGTTTTTCAGGTCTATGCTGATGTTAATCTTCCTAAATCATCCATGCTGACAAGGAAGTTTACATGAGGCGTCAGCCATCAATAGATCACGTCGACCAACCAGCTGGCTGTAAATAGGCTAGGAATCAAGGTTGTGCTTGAAAAAGTGCCAAGTGCTGACACCAGATCGTCTGTGGTCTGGTAGAAGGGAAAATTAAGCTAAAAAACTTTCCCGTCAGCCCACACATCAAACGCACCATCAGCACGCATGACGTCACGCGTTCCAGCTGATAACAGTGCTAGCGACGGATCGAACGGGGCCCTGCATCCCCATATGCCCGAATTTCTGTAGGTGAAGGACTCAGATAAGACAGTAGGAATGGTATTATTCCTCGAAGGAAAACCAGAAGGAGATATAGTTGGGTTGATATTTCGGCAACATGCGTTCATCGAAACAATAGCAGATGTGAATTCAAAATTACCTGCCGATGACCCTACTCGCTATCCTAGTCATTATGGCATCGCCATTGCAGCCTTTGCCAGGTTAGGTGATTACTTTTTGTGTAATTCTGAGGAGAAATGATGAAGCCATGCTGTCTCATATTTTATGTAAGTGCTTGTGTTCTTAAGTAGTTGTATTGTGTATTCATTAAGACTGAGCTCTTTCAGAACACAAAACACTGAAAACAGTCTTTGTATGGTGTTACTTTTTGCTTTTATTTTCCTGATGTATTGTAGCTTACGTAGGTGAAGTACTGTTGAAGAGATTTTCAAAGCTGGTAGCTACAATTTTCAAGGTCAGATTATCTGGCCGCCTTTGAACTCTCATCTTGCGGCAAAATTGGCGGACAAGTCATGGGACGCCGGCACGTCGTTAGCCGTGGGCTGCACATCGGCGTATAGTCCAACGGCTTGGTCCTGCCCTGAAACTTTGTTCTTTGTTGCGGTATGAAGGCATCCGTGGATTGTATTTTTTTGTATCGTGCTATTTTTGTTTTTCTTTTATTGATGCATTGTATTCAGAGTACTCATGCTGATGTCGAAATAATTTTTGACGCGGTTAATTGTATTCTCTAATTAGGTATGGACAGTGTTGACACTTTAAAGTCTGCTCATCATTGTGTGCTCAAAGGAGCAATCAGATTTCATTTTGTTAAGAAGACCTGTGTCTGTTGCCTCACCTGTCCTGACCTGCCTCTAATGATGTGATGCCTCAAATATTGTTATAGTCTAGCCTGCAGAGATAATAAAGTACCTAAGAAAGCATTTGCTGAAATATAGAAGGATTGAGGGAATCATCACATCAATAATTTGGTCGCTCTGAAGAATATTTTTGAAGCATTTTAGGGAAAAGTATCACAAATCTCATCACTATTTGGCCTGGTTCAACTTCAGAGCACTGTTAGATTTTTGCATAAATGAAGTCAACAGAGTAAGAATGGATCAACATGGGAATAAATTTAATCTCAGCAGGAGTAAATTGCAACATTCTTTCTCAGTAATGGGGTTGAAGATGGTTGAAACAAGCTGCCCAATCAGGTTGTTAAAGTTAGTTTGCCCATTGTTCTTGAAAGTCGGGTGGGCTTGTAGCCTGCAAAAATTGTTTTTCAAACATGTTCAGTTTAGCGACAGACCACCTGTATAACAAGTAACATCATAGCAAGTGATATCCTGACAGGAAGCGACTTACCAGCATTAGTTTCAGAGCATGCATACCATAAGTTTGAGCACTGACAGTCGTGCTTTTCATGGTCATCACCAATGTCAGTGCGTGGACAGGCAATATTTGAAGGAATTGTGATGTTGTCCATGTTCTGTTAGGCCAAAATTCCCCCTTAACTTGATTATGCAAAGGTCAATATTCTTCACCTGGCCTATTGTAAGTTCAAAACACTGGTCCTTGTGCATCAGGTTCAGCTCACTTATGTTTGGAAGACATCCTGTGCAATGGACTAATCTTTTGCAGATTGGTAGACAAGAACCTTTCTCCTTCTAGCCCTGCCCCTCCCCCCAGTTCCTGTGCCATCCATTTCAGGTGACTGATGATATGCTTTTACTGTAATCAGTTGGGATGCAGATTTATAGTATGCACCACTTTTATAAGATACAGTGCATTTGATTTGTATTGTTTGAATTTTGTTGTATTACTGCTCTTTCTGCAGCCATTATGTCATGGCATTGTCATTACAGACTGTGTCATGTCAGGTAATATACTTTTGGTGTTATTCTTGCGGAAGCGATGTAGCCATGCTGGCTCGTGATGCATGTGAGCATTGTGTGTTGTGAAGTAGGCGCATTATGCTTTCATTGAGACTGTACTCTTCCAGAACACAAAACACCAAAAACCAGTCTCGCAGTGTGGTTATGGCACTACGACACAACTACCCCCACAAGATGGGCAACCACGTCCACAGATTGCTCCTCAGCAGCCTTGTTTTGGAACTCCAGGGACCCCTGTGGCTCGTACATATGGCAGTGGAGGATCTGCATACAATGTAAGTGCAAGTTATGGAACTGAAGCCAGGTCAATGGTAGTGATAGTAACACTGATTGTGGTCCAAATTGTTTGATATTTGTTACTTGCAAACATGTTTCACTATATATTATATCTGGGTTGTGTTTCAAGCATGGCTTGCATGCTATCACATTTTTATGTTCTTACAGGGAATGCAGCATGGACACTACCCATCAAGCAGCTCTCAAAATATGATGCAGCGATCAGGTATTGTACTTGCCCTTTTCACCAATGATGACAAAGTCATAAGTACCTCCCCCCCCCATAATGCTGAATAACTAGTTAACTTTAGTTCCCTTTGGGATCAGTCAGAAATCAGGTGTGACGCTGCCCCTCCCACTCCATAACTATAAATGCTGTGCTATATGTATACTGTGGACTTTGCCAAAACACAGTGCCTTGACAGGTGGAAACATGGTGCAAAACCGGTACCCGTGGTCCGACCGCAGCCAGGACCGCAGCCTATCAAACGTCCGTCGGATCAGAGAGGACCGCTCGCTCAGCAGGGTAAAACGTAAGCCGCCAATGTGAACTGATGACCACCGTGCCTAGCGACGACTGACGAGGCACACAGTTGCCCTTAGCACTGTCGGTCTAGTGTTGTTTGGTGGTGATGGTCTTTTGATGAAATGCCTCAACTTGGTCGTAACTCGCGGTGTTCTGAAATTTTCTGCATCCATGTGTGATATGGAAGGTTTTACATTCACTCTGAATTTCCTCATTACATGTATTATGTTAAGGAAGCCACAGAGTGGCATGCACTCAGCCCTATCTATCTGTAAGCTCCAAAATAAGCAGGATAGTGTTGTGATTTGATTGTGTTGTTGTTTGTCTGAGTCCATTGCCTTCTGCCGATCATTACGTGGCTCGAACCGTGCTCAGACCCGGTCATTTCAGCGTTAAGAAGCGGAAGCGGATGGCAGACAAGATCCTGCCGTGGAAAGTGCGGGACTTGGTACCCGAGTCGCAAGCCTACATGGACCTCCTAGCCTTTGAGCGCAAGCTGGACGCCACCATCATGCGCAAACGGCTGGATATCCAGGTGCGCATGCCATGTTGTGCACCTTTGTTGTGGAGTTTGCTGCTGAGTATAGGTTGTCAATATACGCCTTTGGGTATGGCACCACGCTCTGTTACAAAGACATCTGCTTTGGTTGGTGGAGCACTTGTGAAATCAATCGTTGTGATACGCTGATTGATTGTTTTTGTAGTGTGTGCAGCTGTTATGGGAAGAGGCGCACATTCTCTCGCCAAAGGGAGCAGGTGAAATCAGGCTCAGGGCAGTGGTCGCAGCCAGCGATGTTTTCGTCATAATTTGTTTTTCTGAGATATGGCACCCACTGCAGGTGTGCATATTTCCTGTATGCAGAGCTGACCTTGCACAGCAATGTGGTATAAGGCTGTGGATCCATCCTAGACTTCTACACCTTCGCCCGGTTGGTAGTCACTGCTCTGCCGGTTTTGCTCTCCGTCTTTCGCCGTCCACCTCCATATTCCTGCATCTCTCTCTCCCTCTGTATCTCACGCTCACTATCACTCGCTCACTCACTCACCCAGTCACTCACTCATTGTATCTGTCTCCCTCTGTCCGTCACCCTATGTATCTGTCTCCCTCTACCTCCATCTCCTTCTGTCTCTGTCTCCCTCTGTCTTTTTCTCCTTCTGTCTCTGTCTGCCCCTGTCTGTGGTTTCCTCTCTGTCTTTGTATGTGTCTCTGTTTATGGAATTGTCGGCTCGCTCACCGCCCGCGCTCCACCGGCGTAGGAGGCGCTGAAGCGGCCGATGAAGCAGAAGCGTAAGCTGCGCGTCTTCATCTCCAATACGTACTTCCCTGCGAAGGCGGCGGCCGAGGGCGAGACGGACGGCAGCGCCGCCTGCTGGGAGCTGCGCGTCGAGGGCAAGCTGCTGGACGACGGCAAGCCTGACCAGTCGGCCAAGGTGCGTTAAGACGCGGGGGGCTGTGGTGTGGGGGTATATGACAGGTGGTGGATGCTGTTGGTGAGAAGTGGTGGGCAGCCAGGTGTTTGTGATAGTGGTGTGGGTGTTTGTGCCATATGTTGCTTTGGACATCGAAAAAAATCGTTTAATTCAAGTGCCTGCAACCCCATTTTTTATGCTGGTGGTACCTGTTGTATGTACTGTATGCAACACTGTGTACTGTGTTTTGTCCGTAACCGTTCGTTTTGAACATCAGTCGGAACGCGCTAGATCGGTTTGTGTTCATTCTGCAGGGCAAGCGCAAGTTCTCTTCATTCTTCAAGTCATTGGTGATCGAACTGGACAAGGACTTGTACGGTCCGGACAATCACTGGTGGAGTGGCACAGAACAGCTAGCACTCAGGAGACAGATGGCTTCCAGGTGAGACCTCACAGCCAACTATCAGGGTCAGGTCGCAGACTGGCCCCTGCAGGTGGGTCCAACTGGGTCCTCACTGGTGGCTGTGATGTTTGTGTACTGTGGAGAAGCATCCGTTGTGACTGGCAGGAGGCCGGGCTTCCAACTGTTATGAACAGATAAAACGAAAAACGTACAACCTCCTCATGTCATCTTGCAACCCTATGTAATGGTGCTTAGTGCTACAGAGTGGAGGTTGAATGTTACTGTGTGCTTGTGCAGTAAACTTTGTCTGCTTGTGAGCTCTGGCCTCTGCCTGTCAGCTCCATGCGCCATCTATGAGCTTCCGTGTGCACCGCTGACCGGCGCCTCCCCTGCCCTGACAATGTGAAGCGACCAGGGGACCGTAACGTGCGCTGCACGATCCTGCTGCTACTGGACAACCAGCCGCCGCAGTTCAAGCTGGACTCGCGGCTGGCGCGTCTGCTGGGCGTGCACACGCAGTCGCGGCCCGTCATCACGCAGGCGCTCTGGCAGTACGTCAAGCACAACAAGCTGCAGGTGAGAGCGAGGCAGCGTGTCGGCGTCCAACGCGCCGTCCGACAGTTCGGCCGAAAGAGACACGGGGGAAAGTACAGCTGCGCCAGTGAGAGGCCGCGGGCTCGTGGCGTTCGTGTGTCATCCGTACAGTGGAATTGTGTGTGCTTTGGTTGGTGTCATTATCTTGGGCAGGGTGTTGAAATGTGGCTCCCGGTCTGCTTTCGGAAGGTGGCGCGTGTTTGGGGAAGGCCAGATAAGACGACGTTATGACTGGTAGCTACTTGGTTGTGGTGTATGTGTGGATGTGTGTGGTGGCCTCTCCCCATCCCTGCCGTCGTGCAGAACGATGGTCCCGTCCGCTGCCCGTCGCCTGGTCGTGTCGTGAGGCCTGACGCGCCGCTCCCGCCGCCGCAGGACCAGAGCGAGCGCGAGTACGTCAACTGCGACCGCTACCTGGAGCAGATCTTCCAGTGTTCGCGTATGAAGTTCGCCGAGGTGCCGCACCGGCTCAACTCGCTGCTGCACCCGCCCGACCCGATCGTCATCAACCACACCATCACCGTGGACGGGCCCGAGCAGAAGAAGACGTCCTGCTACGACATCGAGGCCGAGGTGCGATGCTACGACATCGAGGCCGCCGTCGCTGGCGGCAGGTCCCTCGCCCGGCCTCCGGTGTTTATACGCGCCGACAGCCAAATGTTGATGTCGTGGGGTGGCAGTTATGACTGG
>NW_023596878.1:0-27500 GCF_011947565.3 Pollicipes pollicipes
TACGGTGACCCACAGACGTGCCATATAATCAGAACGCACTGGACTTTATCTATGCATTTGTTAATTCGAGGGAGAATTGATTAACTACGGAACAATAATGGCATCGCTTAAATCGTGTGCTCAGTGAAGACGCACCACACAGGGCCATCACGATGTGCTATCCAACGCTTGCTGTCGGTCCGAAGTAAATCTTCTGTTTTTGTGTTATTGATATCGGTTCTTTGGTCGTTCTAACACCCATGGCTGCATTAATTCCATTGGGTGAAGCAGGCACGTGGCTAATATTGTGTAACTTGATGTTTTGCATATTCTAGATACCTTGCGATAAGCCAAGTACACCAAGGCCAGCAAATACGTGATGCACTAAATTAGCTTGCAAGGGGAGTTCGCCGGCATCCACATAAACAAAAAGATCATTTTGCGCAGCCCGTAATAAGTTTCGTAATATTCCGGACAAACTATCAAGGGAGGCGAGACTGCAGCGCCCCAACGATGGGACGTCGGACAGCGCGCCGGAGCCGCCTGCCTCCGTCGTGGCGAGTCTGCCGGCCCCTGTCGGCGCGGCTGGTGCTGTCCAGCCGGCAGTGACGCATCAGCCGCTGAGACGAGGCATCAGATCCTGTCGGCAGAGATGGCCGGCCGCGCCCGACCGGCTAGCGGAGAAAGTCTGCGGCTCGCCGGCACCAGCTGGAGCCCACGCCGCTGCAGTGTTGCAGCGGAGCGACCGGTCAGGCGGCGCGACGGCGGCTCTCTCGCCGCCCCCCCCCCCCCCTCCCCTCCCGCCGAGTTGGGCTCCGACCAACGACGCAGAAGAGCACCGGGGCTCTGGGCATGGGGGCTCAGAAGCTCTGACGCTCCGGAGTTCCCGTCGTAGCGGAGCGAGAACAAAATGACGCCATGGTGAGACGTCGGCGGACAGGAGTCGGTCCCCGTCCGACAATCAAGGACGCGCCATCCGCAGCACGGCGGCGCCAGAACGGCCGTCGCTGCGGAGCCGGGGGCGCGCCGGCAGCGCCGCCAAACGAGACCGGAACCGGCGGCCGGCGGTCCGACCTTCACCTCAGATGCACGTGCGGCCGCACTGGCGGCCGCTCAGCTCGCGGGGTTGGCCGGGCTCGCGGAGAAGAGCATTCGTGCCACGGACCGCTCCGGCCCGCCGCCGTCCGTAGGGGAGTGCAGCCGGCCGCATTGCACAATGCCCCTGCAGGGACGCCACGCGCCGGGTGCAGTGCAGCCATCCCTGCCGCTTTTGTTCCGGCGCCGTAAGTCAGCCGTTTCGCCTAGCCTCGCTTTCGGCCGCGGAGCGACGCACCGGCCCGCCGCCGGCACATTGGGAACAGCTCGCGGTGGCGTGCTCCTCGCGCCGTTCGCTTTACCGGCGGTAAATCACGCGCGGATGTGGCCCACCGACATCGATCACTGCGCGGCTTCAGGACGCGTGCAGGTGCAGCCGCTTCGTCAGAGCGCGCGCAGGCGACGGCTCGCTCGGCCTGCCGCTGGCGATCGGAGAACCAGGACCCGCACGCGCAGCGCCGGCGGACGGGCCGGGTCGAGTCAGCGGGCGACTTCGATGCAGTTCGATGCGAGAGATTCTTGTGAAGGAATGTGAGGTCTGCCGTGCGTGCGTGCCCTTCGCAAGCTCGGCGGAGACGCACCGATCTGCGTGCGAAGCGTGCTTCGCAAACATGGCGCACGGAGCCGACCGAAACTCGGCTCCGAACTGTCGGACTCGGTATCGGACAGAAACGCTACGATAAAACACAGCTCATGGCTGGGCCCAGGGCCCGCTGCGGGCCGCCGGCAGCGGCCGGTCTGGTCGGCGGGCGGCAGCAGCTGACGCTTGCGTGACCGGAAGTGTCCGAGGTGTTCCGGTCCCAGGAGGTCCGGCAGCGGCGGCGGCGCCGGCGGCGGCGGCGGCTGCGGCGATGACCCAGATCTGACGGCGTCGGTCGACCTTCCCGCGCCGCCGCACACGTCATTAGTGAATTACGAAACCGATCGGGTGCCGGCCGCCGGTCGGGCCTCTGGAGGAAAGCGCGCGCCGGGCGCTCGACCGGCGCGCAGCACCGCTCAGCTGACGGCTCGGCTCATCAGGCACCGAGCGACACTCGCGGGGCGTTTGGCCGCTGTCCGCTGTCCGCTGTCCACTGTCCGCTGTCCACCGTCCGCTGTCCGCGCGGCCATGTCCGCTGTCGGCGCCTCGCCGGCCCTGACCCCCGTCCTCGGCAGCGCACGAGCTGCTGCGCCAGGAATGCCGCCCCCCCGCCGTGGCCTCCGTGCCGCTTCGAGCCGTCACTTTCGCTCGGATCAGGCGGTGTGCTCCGCAGGTCGTCCGGCCCCGCGTCGCCGGCACCGGCCGGCCGGTCCCGTTCAAAACAGGCCGGGCGCGAATGGAGACGTCGCAGGAGAAAAACAACCAATTACAAACTCGTATTTTAACCCAAACACCGGGCGGCGATCATCGCTGGGTGGTAATGGAGTCCAGGCTGCGGCTGAAATAGCAAATGTGCATGAAAATAAGCCTTTAGGTGTAAGTGGTAGTCCGACCTGCGACTGTTTTCCTGCGGAATTTCCGCAGATTGTGCATACAGACGGCCGGGAGAGCTGATCGTCGCTGACGCTTTCTAGCGAATTGGGTCGGGATTCCTAACCCCGTTTCCTCCCCCACCCGCTTGGAGCGGCGGAAACAAGTGAGAAGGGGAGCACGGGGGGAGGGAGATGGAGGTACGGCGGGCAGGATTGTTCACCTTCCGATCACTACACCCCACGGCTGGCTGCGGTGCGGTCCCGCGTACAAATGAACCGATCAGTCATCAACCGAGGCCAGGCTCTGTATTCAAGGACTACGCCACAAACCGTCAGGGAACATGACGGCTGGGCATTTTCGCGGGATGATGCTTCGATGGGACGAAATGAGCCGATAGCTCACGGTGTGGTTGGTGTGGTTGGTGTATGTCTGATTCCACACGGAAGAAGCCGCGGAACACTAGAAACCAAAGAAGACCATGAGAACGTCTTCTCTGAGGAGAGATCAATCATAATCTTACCACTAGTCTGCGCTTGTGTGGCTGATGTAGTCTTTCAATTGCAAAACGCCAGACGACCTCAGAGCAAAATCTTGCTTAGGCCTAATTATTATGTAACGTGTGGAAACCATGCACTCAGCTGAGCTCACTGACCCACGCATGCCTATTGATATCACCCCATGCCTGTCCGCATGACTAGGTCTGACTCTCGTCGCCCTCCCAGACATGAGCGCTTATGCCGTATGGCCAGGTCTGAGACGGCTTTGTGCGGCCCGGCCCACTCTCGTCGCCCTCCCAGACATAAGCGCATATGCCGTATGGCCAGGTCTGAGTCGGCTTTGTGCGGCCCGGCCCACTCTCGTCGCCCTCCCAGACATGAGCGCGTATGCCGTGTGGCCAGGTCTGAGTCGGCTTTGTGCGGGCTGACGCGCTCTCGTCTCTGTTCCGAACATGAGGGCATATATCGTATGGCCAGGTCTGAGTCGGCTTTTTGCGGCCCGGCATGCTCTCGTCGCCATCTCGGACATGAGCGCGTATGCCGTATGGCTAGGTCTGAGTCGGCCTTGTGCGACCCGGCACGCTCTCGTCGCCCTCCCGGACATGAGCGCGTATGTTGTGCTGCGTGATCACCGACACCATGTAAGTCTGTCACGGCGCCAGGCGGCGCGACAGGCTTTCGCCAGCCGTGGAGTTTTGCAGGGTACTTTGCTCGCGCCGGTTTCGGTCTCACACAGCGCGGCCACGGGTGGTCGGACGCGTGGAGGGCAGAGAGATGTTGCCCAGTCCGTGCACGGCGGCATGAGAGATGGCGCTGTCTGGCTGTGCTGCGGCATCAGGCGAGCCGCATACCCGGCCTGCCGCGCCACGGCCGTCTCCACCGGCCGTGACGTCACCCCTTGCCCGCGCCGAGGTGACGTCACACGCGCTGCCGCCGGCGGAGGCCTTGCACGGCTGGCGTACATCACGCGGCGGCCGCCCGGGAGAGGACGGCACGGGGGAGCGGGGGCGCATCTGATGAAGCCGCCAGGCCGGGGGCGTCGCCGGCCACGCTCGACCCGAGGAGCGACGCTCCCGGATACACTGCGACGTGACGAGATTCAGAGCAGTTGCGCTGGAAAAAGTGAGCGGACGCGGACGGGCAAAACACGGCCTTGATAGTGTGCCGCCGCCGGCCGCTTTTTGTTCGCACTCGGCGGGAGGATGGTGTTAACAAGGTGTCGCACACGGTGGTGCAAAGTGCACTGGCATTGCAGGGCTTCCACGAGACAAGTACAGCAGGGGCGTCTTTGTGTCTGGATTCGAGGGTAGAACGACACTTCCATGGACCGGATAATTATGACCGTTAAATGCGACTAAGTTTTTAAGCTCTTCGTTTTTGTTGACAATGGCTGGACTCACTTCGCCTCTGTCTTCCTCATAATTACGAAGACCATTTTCTGAGGGCGTCACACGACTGTTATTTGCAACTAGCCACATACGCGCTTTGCAACCATTTCAGCAGTATGCCGGCAACGGGTTCGAGAAAGGCTCAGACGATGGCATAGTATCTATGCGTCAGATTTCTGGGAGGTTGGAAGGGCTGGCATGGGGAGGACATAGCACATGGGCACCTCGCCTACGCCACGCAGTGATCAGAGGAGTAAATGATGGCCGAGGCTTACACAGGCCGATAATGCGGCGAGATTTAGACGGGCCGTTGATATGACAGCACCGTCGGCCGGGCGAAAGGGATGTGATGTGAGCCAGAGGTCGGCCGACGCGGTCCGGGGATCAGACAGGTCACCGTAAAAACGTAACCTCAGTCTCAGCAGGTGACCATGCAGCCCGAGGAGGCTGGCGAGCCATGCAGATACCGCACCCGCGTTGAGAAACGACCTACGGACAGCAAGGGGGCAGGCTGCCGCTGAGCTGTTACAGAAGCGGCTGAGTGGGCCGGGCACTCACCATAGTGGAAGGCGCTCACGTTTAGAGCTCCCTTTTTAGACAGTTTGGCATTGGTGGCGCGTTGGCGACCCTAACTGCGCCTTCTCGGGTAGATTCAGTTGGAATCGGAGCAGATTCCAATTCCAGTTGGAATCGGAGCAGACTGTGGGACGGTTTCTCTCACGGACGTTGTTGTGTTGTTGTAAAGTGGGCGGGACGCCAGCCAGATGTTAAATGCAGCAGCGAGCCTGACCATCGCTGCCAGATGGCGACGATGCTAAGTGATGTCGTGGCCTTAATCCCGACAGCGCAGGACAAAGCTGACTGTACGTCCCACTGCCGGCCTTGGATCTCATCCGAGATAAGCGTCCATGAAGAGGCACCTCTGGAGACGGGTGCCAGAGTGAGCCGTGCTCAGTCGGCACCTTGTCATTTCAAGACATGCTCCCTGCGACGTGACCGCTCCGGTGTATTCCTCAGTTTTCCTCGAGAATCGCGTCTTCTTCATGTCTGGAATTTTATAATTCCCAACCACTGGAATGGACGGAGTCCCAATGGTCTGAAGAGCGAGAGGAAGATGAAAGGGCTTGGATTGGATAGCACTTCACAACATCCAGAAGTTTCTCTCGAACATCAGGTCTCATGTGTGAATTGTCCCTTTTTCACAAAACTCTCCTGAGGCTGGACCTGCATTCTTAACAAAAATGAGCACGAACGGGTGGGAGCCGTGATGTTCTCAGAATGTCATTTTGCAAGCACATGGACGAGTCATTATGGCGGAGCTCAGGTTCATTTCACCTCAATGCCCGGCGTGCAGGTGGGCTCTTTGCGGAGCTCCTGCAAAGCTGATGCTGCGATGGTAGCCAAGGCTATCAGCACCTCTCATCTCATGACTGGTTTAATCACACCACCGCGGATAAGTGGACGCCATCACATCTCCCACACTCTCATTGAGATGAAGCCGGTTATGACGCTGCCAAACGTCCTGTCGTCGAGCCACGCCCTGCCCTGGCCCCGCTCGTCCCCCTCCCCGCCCCAGCCCCTCCCACCTGTCGCGACGCCGGCCGAGCCGTCCGCCGCGCCGTCCGCCGGTGTCATCAGCCGACGGCAGGTGGCGGCCGTACCCTGATAACGCCGGCACCTGCGGACCTCCTCGCCGGCGTCACGTGCACCACCTCCGGGCTGGGCCTGGCGTGGGATCTGGCGGCCGTCGCTGGCAGCCGCGGCGTGCTCCACGTCTGGGCAGCGGCGCTGAGAAGACAGGAGCGGATGCCTCAACGCCGAGGGGCGGACCGCCGGCGCCGCACGCTTTGATCGGCTCGCGCGGCTCGCATGGGTGCAAACACGTCGGCGTATTTGCGGCATAGATATGCCCGGAATGCGCGGGAGCCGAGCGGTTTGATCCCCATCGGGCAGGTGTCGCACAGCGGGTGGGCGTTGCTGAGACTGACGCCGAGCATGGGATGAGGGGGCGCGGTGTCGGCCCAACAGCAGGCACTGCTCGGCAGTCCCTCTCTGTTGGCTGCTGGCGACACTCAGGCGCATGTGCTCCTGTGCTCCGCCCTACCGGGCTCCTATGTTCCGTGAACTTCCGGTGTGTCGCTCGAGGTTGTCAAGCTGTCACGCTCATGTTTTCTGGCGATCAAGGCAGAGAACCGCAAGTCTGACTAGCTCGAGGTCGATTTTTTCACTAGTTCCTGAGCTCCCGTGTTCGGGGACTGATGTTGTGCCAGGCCCGAGGTCGTGGTTGCCTCGGTCCTTGGGCGCTGCGGTGCCACGGAGCGCGTGTCTGCCGGCTGGAGGCGGCCCTGCGGCGGGCACCGCGGCGGCGTCGGGGGCAGGTCACTGAGCCCTGGCCAGCGTCCGTGCACCCCGCGCTGCCACTCGACCGCCGGCCACGGTCATTACCAGTCGCTGGGAACGCGGCGTCGAGGCCGAGGCCGTAAAACGGGCCGCCGGATCCCGCGACGCCGACTGGATGGCGCCGCTGACCCCTGCTGGCGATCTCACACCTGATCACGCAGCCCATTGGCTCCTCCTGAACGGCTGACATTCGGTCTCACCCGCACCCGTTCGGAGCAGGTTGTGAGGTGTTCAGTTAGAACTGTCGAAAAAGTGTTGTCGTGAAGCTTATCGAAGATAATAAAAATCCCATCGTGAACGGTTCATGCGAACTGGCAGACCGCGGGTCCTAGGGCTGCCTTGCAGGTGCTGCGTGACCTGTCCAGCCACCCTGCTGGGCGCGGGGGCTCCTGAGGTGGACTCGGCACGAACCAGACGCTGGGGGCTGACCTGACCTAGCTTGGTCTGGGTTCTGGTCTTGCCTGGCTCGGCGCATGACCTAGCCTGACCTGACCGACCCCTGCCCTGGCCTGACCCGCCCCCCCCCCCCCCCCTCCCGCCGTTGGCCGGCAGCACAGGTCGGCGCGACGCGAGCGCCGCCTGGCGGCCCGGCGGCGCGGACCTTGGGCCGAGGGCCGGCAGGAATTCGCACTTTCTCCGCTCAGCTGGGAGGCGGAGGAGGCCTTGGCGGCCGGCCCACGAGATAATCGACTTTGGTGCTGAGTCGGGCTCCGTTGCACGGCCGCTGGCGCTGTGGGGAGAACCGCCACGCTGTGTGAGCTTGTGATCGTCTGTCCGTCCACGTGCCACGGCATGTCAGGACTACATATGGCAGCTATATACGACAGAATAATGAAATCGGGAATGTTCAACGCCGGTGGTTTCTTTGGCCAGAGCAAGCTCATTCGTCAAAGGCTGCGTGACAGTGGACACCTGACGCGGATGCCGTCGGTACCTTCAGGATGCGATGTTTCGTCGGGCCGCCAAGGACCGCTGCTAACCGCTCTGATGTCTCAGTTCACTGGGAACAATGGGTCATTAAATTTGCGAAACAGCGTGCACTTCGCTTTATCGTTTTATAAGGGCCATAGCATTAGCCGGGTGTCTCCCGCACGCACTGCCGTTATGCTAAGGCGGCCGCGCACAACCGGAGGTGTTGCGAGCGCACGGAGGGCATCGCCGGCCGTCCAGTCATCAAGGTGATGTCATCCTCGTAGCATTCAGCAATGACATCAGCCGTCGCTACTTAGCGCGTGGTCTATGCCTCTCCTCGGGGGAACTCGGAGGCCGAGGCCAAAACCACACTCAATGCGGTTTTTTGCAAGTCTGGCCTGTTTTGCATGTGCCTTGAAAACCTAATGCCCTGGGCTAATTGATCATCCTGTCAATAGTGCCGTTACTGCGGAAATATTCGAAGGACCCTTTGATCCTCTTAGTTTTGACAATTTTTTTAAAATATGCGACGAACGGTAAAAGCACATTGTCCTGAGCGTCTTTGTTTCAAACATCCAGATCATCGTAGCTTTGTTTGAGAATATTGCAGCCACGGAGCGAAATCCTGCGATGTTTTTGGTTTTAGCCGTCGTTGGGACTTCTCAACACATTGCACACCGGATGACCAAGTTCTGCTTTCTGGGCTGGCCATATTTCTGTCGTGAAGTTAATCTGCCGTCTGGTTTCCAGTTTGTTCTCAGTCACCGATGGCTTTGTTGCGTGTCAGTAAATGCCACGCTAGCTTAAAATATCTGCATCCAACCAGAAACCGGATTACCACAGCCAGACGTTCTATGTACTCAGCTGATTACAGCATGCAGTTGATGAGCTGCAGCTAAAATGTGACGCATCAGTGATTTTTCCGTTAGTATTTGTGGAAGCGCAAAACCATTATGGGCAAAAGGTGTAGAAGACATGCGCTGAAAGCCGGAGCAGGCGTATATAAAAGGCAGGCAGCAAGGTCGCATGCCTAACGTGTCTTACTTGAATGATTAAAAAAAATGCTCAGCTTAAGCGACCGAAAAAGTTCGTCAAAGTTTCTAGAATATGGGATCGTTGCAATACTCGATCGCAGCTCGATACTACTTCCGCAAAAAAGGGCGCAATGAGTTAGAAGTCGTGCTGCATACATTGACATATCAGTTGGCTCATTCGAAGTTTTTCTGAAGCATTTCACTGGGAGCAAAACAAGGCATTTTTTCTCAGAATAACATGATCGACGTAACAAACTGATCAAAATGGAGCCCAGATTTTGAGGACTCGCCGTCGAAATCAAGGTGGTTACCCGGTGTATCTTGAAATTGAGAGCACAGCACTCACTGGGTAGACGTTGCTGGCTTAGCTGCTCCTTTAAAACTCGCTACAATACTGCTGAGTGCCAGGTAAAGCAAGCGCTTGATGCACTTGACCAGGTTTCCGGAGATCAGGGACATGAGGTGACGAATTATTTCCGTGCCGTGTCACACATCCGTGACTGGAACAATGGCCAAAAGCGCCGGTCTTGAAAACGATTGCTACCTGGTCCAGTTCTCGGCCATCGCCTTCTGCACTGGCCCGAGGCGGAACGACTGATGTGAGCGGTTGTAAGGCCATCGTATTCACCAACTAAGTGGCATGTTAGACACTGCAGTGCTGCACCCGTCCCCCGGAGCCCCCCTCCCCCTCCGGTGAGACCCCCAACGCGCCGTCACGTCACCTGCACGCTAACCGTGTGACCAGCACTGCGTCGCGGGGTAATGAGGCCCGGCGCCGCCGCTTTGGGAGCGGCGTCAGCAGAAGAGCCGACATCGGCGTCCACCACCGGGCGACACGCACACCGTCGCACAGTGGCCGCGGCCTGTCCAGAGGGCGCCACCGCCGGCGGGGGCGGCGGCCGGGGCGCTGGGTGGGGGTCGGTGCTCAGTCCGGCCGGCCACTGACCCGCCGGCGCTCGCTGGCGTCAGCGCGCCGCCGCCAGAGCGGGCACGCACGCCCTCTCAGCGTCCACCCCCACCGCACCTCTCCGGTCTGAGGGTGGCGCAGATACAGCCGGCGGCGGTCCGTCGTTCGGCCGCCTTGTGCTCTTTGCACGTGCACTTTCTGTGCGTCATTACCCATTGTCCTCGGGCTTCTCTGGCCGCCGTAAATTAAGTCCTAGGTCAGTGCAAGGGCCATAAATATTCACTGGGCACATTACCATATGACGGAAGCGTTTAAAACGCATCAAGTCGAGAGAAGCAATGCGAAAGGCTATCCTGGATGAGTGTGTTGGAACGGCATTTTGGTCTTATGCGTCCCCTTTGCGTCAGTTAGTGCAAGTATATTTACCTAATAGCCGAACTAATCGTAATAACTAAGATCTGAGCTGTAAAGTTCAGATTTCAATCTTTACGGTGACATAAAATATCTTAACATCACTTTTGGCAAGTGTCAATTGTAGATTATGTAGATTTTGTAGATTGATCTACTAATTCTGTACATTATTTAGATCCATCTACCCCCCATGTAGATTTTGCAACATTAAAACGCACACAATGGTGATTCGAACAGAGAGAACGTTTTCCAAGTGTCACACGAGCATACAAAATTGTTGTTAGTCACATTTACATAAGGTTGAGGATATCTGTTGGTTTCTTTATCGGGGAGAGGATGGCTTTGTGAGCTTTTACCTTTGGTCTATGAAATGATTGCATGCATCCGATCACGATTTGAACACAACTATGGAAGATTTGCAGATATTACCACAGCATCCTGAACTAAAGAGGCGGATTGCTGTGCATGGAATATTACAAAGCGCATTAACGAGATCCATCGGGCGCTACAGCGAGGTCTCTCCTTTCCTTGGGGACGGTGAAGCCGCCAGTGTTCCTTACTTCACCACAATATAGAAATAATGAAACAGAGCCAGCCTGTAGCCATAGATAAACATATGTTTATTTATGTGTGAATGTAAAACAACCACCTGTAAGATGTCAACTCCCTCCTTTGTCTTACGTCGAAAGGGGTATGTAAGTAAAACATTGCGTTTTCCTGGCCTTTAGTCAGACGTAGTTCCAGTCAAGGCATTGAAAGAGAAATTAGAAATGTGTTCAAAATATCCCCTTGGCCTTGCTCGCAAGTCTTCCACAGCCTTTCTCGGCAATCTGGGACGCAAGCAGCTTCATGCTTGACTCACCCCTAACATTCACATTCATCGTGCCGACAAAAAGTGTCACGCAGTGGGCGTGCTCTTTCTGTGCACCGGAGAAGTTTCGTGGTGATACTTTTATGTGTGTTTTTGCAGTCTCCGTCACCGGACTGGTCTACGGCTCCTCGTTTGATGGAGTCTGAAAGAGCCGTGCGAGCTGAAAAGCGTCGGAGAAACTCGCATCCTTTGTAATCTGTGCCCGGTAATCTCGGCAATATAGCTGCTGTTTCGTCTTTAAGAGACAGATATCGCCATCTGGAACTAGCAATAAAAAGAACAGAGCGTAAAAGGAAGAACAGAGCGTGGCCTGATAGCTGTCGAGTAATGCGCTGTTTAAGTGTTAAACAAACAGCAACAATCACACTTCGCCTTCTGATGGCAACAGATTATCCTGGCAGACACCCCCTACTGGTAAAGAGTATTCAGAAAATTGTTTGAGAATCATGCACACCATTGTGCATTGTGCAAAACAATGCCGTCCATGACCATTGTCGAAGGCAGTGATCGGCCTTTGCGTGTCTTTATCCTGCTGATCTTTCAGCATTATCAAATACACAAAATGTGACACACTGATATCCTTAGCTGTCGTGACATAGCGCTTGAAACATATTTGGTGAAAAGCATACTGTACATGTGGAATCGCCTTCGCTACGTCAGGCGCAATTACACTACGCAAGCTGAGACACGCGTTCCGCGTATTACAGCAAGGCCTTACAGCAGCAGCAGCTTTACAGCCTTTCAACACGGCCAGTGGGCCCATTCGATGTCGGTTCTCTGTAAGTCAACGAAAGATGCGGAGATGCTGGATGAGTTGCTACCTGCGAGAAGGGCGCCAGCGGTATCCGGCGCTCTGGCACGTGGAATCAGCCGGGATTGGCTTTCCGTCAGTGAGACTGTCACGGGCACAGGCCGTGTGAGAGCCACCTGACCAGAAGCAGAGGTCTGCGTTTTGGACGCGGGTTAATTTAGCGTTCAAGTCCCGAGCTATCGCCTGCCAAAGAAAATACCTCACCACAAAGAAAAGGCGATATGCTTGATGATGAGTATGTGCGGAGGTCCATTGTCAATTGGTGTCGGGAGACAGGCGCCCGCGAACTTTACCACCGTTCTTTCGTAGAAAGTAGGTTTGGCGGGGAAAATTGTTCCGGAGGAGCGTGGCTAGGACTCGTATGAGAACCGGCGAGCGCAGTTGTGCGCCGTCTTCATTCGCGCTTCGTCGTCGATCGTCGCAGTGACCCGCAGCTCGTGCGCCTGGTCGCGGTGACCTGGGGGCAGTCCGTCCGAGCCCTCGGGGCATCTACGCGGCCACCAGCGCCGCCCGAGGGGGCCCGGCCCGACAAGGCCGGCTCTTTCCGGGGCGGGCCGCTGCCGTCGTCGGGCGTTGGGCAACCGGGCGGCCGCGGCGAGGTGTGGCCCGTCGAGGCCTTGGGCGGCGGGCGGCGCGGCGCCGGCCGCCGCGGCGAGTGCTGGCGGCGACTCGCGCGCGGACGGAGGTGCGCCGGTGCTCCGCGGTGACTGTGACCGTAGCGGCGCTCCGTCGGGCCGCGCGGCCGTAGCGCTCCTCCCGAAACATGGCGTACCGCACGCAGCGCGCCCACCACCCGTACGAGGAGATCGAGTACGAGGAGAACCCTTACGCTGGCCGGCCGGGGCCCAGCCGGAACGGGTATGGGCCGCGGCAGGAGAAGACCTACGACTTCCTGCCCATCCAGCGGCCGGCCAACGCCAAGAGGTCAGTTGAGGGACGGAGCAATGCACCGCTGATTGCCCCGTTGGGCTGCAAGTGAACGTCGGCTCTCAGGGCGCCGTCCGGGTCAGGTGGCGTGTGTATTTACCCGACCGTGGTCAGTAATTTAATCACGGGCAGAATCGTGTTTATGATATGGAGGGGAACGACTACCTACCGTGGATAGCCGGTGTGGTTTTAGCGAAAGACGGTTTTGCTAAATTACATGCAGATAGACTGTTTTCGCATGCGATATTCAGAATGTGTTTACATATGTTCAGTAAATGTTAAGAATATCACCAGATCACGTGTGAGTTTCTCCTTTTATGTGCATAATGTGAGCGCATGCTCTAATTAGGAGCGAAACCGTACCAGTTAGCTGTTGTCGCCACGATCCTCAGCATTGAGCGGAACGGAATGGATTCCTATCAGACAAGCCTTGTGCCCGCATGGTTACTGCCGTGTTTGTAAGATCACTGACCGTAGCACAAAGGAGCTCTGTTTTGTGGTGGCGGTAAATGAGGGGTTAACATGTGTCCAGCTGACGCGCTTCGTTCTAATCAGAGAAGTACAGCACATATCAAGTATTTGCACAAATTTCCTGATTCAAATGATTCAAGCAAATATATATTGAGGGGGTCACCAGAGGCGCGTGCCCCAGTTATACTTTCCAACGGAATGTATTTTCTTCTGTAATGTACAGATGCGAATAGAAAATGACAAGGAAATTACAAATATGGGATGTTGCTATAAGCAGGACAGGAAATTCTTCGTGACTGCGCGGCACTAAGATGAATTTCTGAGTGTAAACCCTTAGTTTGTCCGGCCCCCCCTCTTTCCGATTGCGAAATGATGAATGCGCTCCCGGAATTAAGCATACCCATGCGAGTCGTCCACTTTGTAAACAGCCTGCTGCAGCTTCAGCTCAGCTGAGCGCTGTCTCCCGCGCTATCGCCCTGCAGATCGGTCTCGCTCTCGGCCGTGGACCCCACTATTCATAGCCCGTCTGCCGCCGTATATCGCAAGAAACCATACGCCGTCGGCATGTCGCGCCGCCGAGCCTGCCGCGGCAGCGCTCTTTGTCGGCGTCGGCGCGCTGCGCGGCGGTTTTTCCCGGCTCGCTCGGGCCGTCTGTCGAGCGGAGGCGGCGCGTCTCGCTGGCTGGAGGGCGCCAGGTGATGGGCCCCGAGTTTCGCCACGTCTCGTCAGTGCCGCCGGCACCCGGCCGACGCCAAACTGGGTCAATGTCTCTGGCGGCGCGCCTGGCCGCCTGCCAGCCGCCCGCCCACCGGTCGGGCGGCTCGCGCTGCCGTACAGGGTTCGCCGCGACCGGCTCGAGCCGGGCCATGGTGTCAGCGGCGGTCCCAGCAGCAGCGGCGCTGGCCGGCGGAGTAGCGGTCCCGCTCACGGGCGGGCTACGTAGGAGCTGATCTGCTGAGAGCAGTTACAGCACGGATAACGCCACTGCAGATGTTCGGCTCAGTAGCGGTCGTATGACAAGACCTGGTCTCATCCGCCTACTGCCCCCGCTGACAGATGGTCTTGACAACAGTGCTGCTTGCTTTTTTCAGCGATAACGTCGCTTTGAGCCTCCCTAAGCAGCTTTGTTCCCGTCCTAGATGACTTGTGGCACCCCTGGCGTCTTGCTGTGGATGTCACGACACGGCAGGATCGCCATGTGCTGAAGTCCTGCAGAGTGAGTGTCGCTGGTGGTCTTCTTACACCACCGGACAGTAACCCGGAATATCACAGTTGTTACTAGCCACTTAGCGGTCATTTGGCTCCGGCTTTGGTGGCCAGTGCATGCTGAGAGGTGCTTTGATGACACGAAGGCTCTGTGTCACCCGACAACCGGCACTACCACGGAGTAGTGGCGCAGCTGAGCCCTGTTAACTGTTGAACTACAGGACAGCTGGCAGACCACAAAACGGTTCTAGGCCAGAAGCCAGCCGGTCGGTCATGCGCTGGCCCGCCAGCAGCTGACGGCGCCCTGGGCCGGGAACAATGCCGATCGGCTCCATTGTTCGGGCGTAGGCTGGTCGGGCCAGCTCGCGTGCAGCGGCGGGACGCCTGCACAGCCCGCAGACGGGCCCGGCTCCGACCACGGGCCGGCCCGAGGCCGCAGACCGACGATAGGCCGGGCCGACGCCACAGACTGACGGCCGACGAGGCTGAGCACTGGTCCTCTGAAACTACATATTGCGGACGAGCAGCCGGAGCGAACGGGAGGACGAGGACTCTGGCAGACGAGCAGCCGGAGCAGACGGGAGGGCGAGGACTCTGGCAGACGAGCAGCCGGAGCAGATGGGAGGGCGAGGACCCTGGTGAACAAGCTAAGGTCTTCCAAGTATGTGGGCTGGTGACCGAGACGTGCGGAGACTGGACTGGTGACGAAGTCCGCCGAGATATGACGTCTAGGCCCGCAGCCGAGGTGTGTGGCAGTCGCAGTCTCTCGACGTTGCAGGGTTCCACCTGGGATTTTCCGAGACGGCGCCATGCCAGTCGAGCGCCGTCAGGCTGCAGATGATCGGTCTGGGCGGCCTGCCGAGGCTGCCATCAGGTCATGTGAGACGACGTGGGCCAGTCGCCGGCTGTCACTCCATCATCGTCGTCAGTCTGTCATGGTGTCGTCCAGGACATGCCCATCATCAGCTGAACAATCACGTCAATTACCGATCCGCTTTGTATTCAAGATCGCTGTGAGAAAGAGAAACCTGGCGGCCTCGCACTGCCGGCTGACTAAGGCTCGGGGTCGCCACACCTCAGAGGTCTCCCTCGCCGGATCCAAGAGTCCTCCCTCCTCGGACCCCTGAGTCCTCCCCGTGGGACCCAAGAGTCCTTCCCTGCCGGACCTAAGGGTCCTCTCTCACCCGACCCCAGAGTCCTCTCTCAGAGGACCCAGGTCGTCAGAAGGCGTCCGGGTGAAGAGAAGAGGGGAGGGGGGTTGCACCGTGCCTGGTGTCACCGAGATCCGGCTCATTGAACACCTCATCGGACCGCGGCGGTGGTCGGCCGGCCCGTTAAGCCGCCCGACTCATCCCAGCCGGTCCGGCAGCACTAATCTCCTGCGGCGGACGGCTCAAGGGCAGCCGGAGCTCCGTCCCAGGGCGTCCATGGCACGGTGTCGCTGGGGCCGGAACGCCGCCGCCGGGTGCGCTGCCCCCCCCCCCCCCCCCCACCGTCACATCCGGGTCTCGTGGGTGGGGTCGTGGCCCCGCCGGCGTCTCACGCGCCCACTGCGGAAGAGAACGTTTTCCCGGCAGCGCTGAAACTCGCACGGGAGATCGGACAGATAGCGAAGATCTTTTCCTGCTTCGGTTCCGCTCATGGGCCGGCTGGAACTGGCACATCTCGGGTGTGGTGCCCGACTGAGTCATTTGCCCAGACCAGGCAATAAGTCACTCTTAATGGACCATCTGGCACCTGAGCGTGAGGTGAAAACGAAATGTTTACGGCATCTCCATCTGAAAGCAAAACAAGAGGCCCAGCTACCGTCCGAATCACCAAGATGAGAGCCGAGCGAGCACTGTGCAGCCTGTAAAACATCCCGCTGTCGCGCCGCACAGTCCGCTGCGAGTAACACGGCTGAGCTTGCGGCGGCCCGCAGGAGAACCCGCAGCATCCCGCCTGGACGTCCACTCACCCGCTTGTGCGCGCTGCGCTGCCGAATGCAGAGCCTCTGCTGACCGGTTCACCTTCGCGAGCAACAGTTATCAGCGCCGCGCGGGAGGGCGGCCTTGGCGCGCCACCCGCTTGCAGCGAGCGGCTCGCGGCTCGGGCGCCAGACGCCGGCTGCAATTAACGTTGCGGTTCGGGTATACGTCCGCCGGCACATAGACGGACGTCGGCGTCGGCAAGGTTGTGCGTGCGGGACGGCTGGAGACTCGGCACAGAGCCTGAAGCGAGGCGCAGCGGATCGCAGTTGAACACCGCCTCGGCTCGGCAGCTGGGTGGAAGGACATGACGCAAGCAAAACAGCCGGCTATATTTGGGTGCATTTGGGCGCTGATTCAACTTGGCAGCTAGATGCAACCGGACACAGTTTGAAATTGCCGGGGCGGGTGGACGAGCACAGGTGGACACCGCGTGGACGGAGTAGTTGGACACAGCTGGACACCGCGTGGGCGGAGTACCTGGACGCAGCTGGGCACTGCGTGGGTGGAGTAGCTGGACGCAGCTGGACACCGCACGGACTCATTACTGAGCCCGCGGTGACAGGCGAGCGTTGGTCCTTCGTCTCTGTCCCGGTTCTCACAGCCGTCGAAATTCGAGGCCGCGCGCGCGTCGGCCTGACCGGCCGCCTTCCTTTGACAGCGTGGCGGTGGGACCATTGTACGTTCGGTGACCGGGTGCGACCGCGGCCGAGGAGAAAGTGTCCGTTGATGGTTGCTGTGGTCACCGCCCTGGGCTCCAGCCATCCCGATTTCATCAGTCAGCTCATCGGACGGCGCATTTGATGGCCGTAAGATGGGCAGCATCGGCCGCAGTGCTGCACGTCTGTGACGTCACAGAGGGCGGCCGTGCGGCGCGTCTGGGGTGCTTTCCACAAACACCTGTTGACGGAAAAGCATGTCTCGGGCTTGCTGTGATCTTTGGTTGGAGGGAAAAAAGCGATTCCGGGAGATTCGTGGATAATCGACATTTACGACCGACCGGATAGAAATAGCGTCGGTCGCCCTGCAGTTGGTAGGCCCACTCTTCCTCGAAACACGTCAGTCTTCCTGAGTTCACACGAGAAGCAGACGACGGCGAGAGGCGAGGCATGCTTGTGGCGGCTTCTGGCAGATCATGACCAGAGCTGGCAGCCGATCAGACGGCGGCCGGCGGCTCTGCCTCTGTCTCCCCTCTCCGACCGACCGGCCGGCCCGGTAGCCCGTCTGGGCCGCGGCGCCAGCGCGGCGCCGTGTTTGCCGAGTGCGCCTGTCTGTGGTGTCGGTCACGAGCAGGCCTCAGTGACAGCTGCTGCAACTGGGGCGTAACGCCGCACATCTGGCAGCAGGCACCGCGGCACTTTCTCCGCCGCGTTGCAGCAAACACCACGCGCCGTCGCCGTTGCAGAGGCCCCACGCCCGACCGCCGTGGCCGCGGCCGGCGTGCGGAGCGACGCGGCCGCGGCTCCCGCTGGAGAAACCGGCGTCTGGACAACGCGGCTGTCGTCGGCTCGCCGCTGAGCGACGCCTGAGCTTGCGGTCCAGCTGGTTTGAAAGGCGGGCTCGCCGCGGTGGGGCCGTTTCTTCTCAAGACCACTTTCGGTGTCAATGCGGTCCGGGCTTATTTCTACCGGTCAGTCCGGTCCAGGGCATTGCGAAACATGAAATGCAACGCGGAATTTGAGTTTACACGTGTTTTACTCATCCGTGCCGGTCCTGGAGATGGGATGTGGGATTTTTAAGCCTTGTTACCAATTAACACTCGTGAGAACATTTAGCAGGTATATTACAGCATATCCATGCTGTGTTATGTTGACGCCTAGCGTATAGCAAACATCCAACTATGATTATAAAGTGACTCGTAACAAATCGCATAGTCGTGCACTGAACTATATGTCTTCGTCGACACAAGACAGGTCTTATTTGTTTACTCTGGTAAAATGATATGAATATGCATGCTGACGGCACACAGCTAATCGAACGAAGCCACAATGACTCACCTAGACCTTGCCTGGTGAATCCGTTATTCCATCACCGTCTGGAGAGTTCGTAGTGATGAAACACCTGACTAGCCCAGCTCCCACTTTCCCTTTTCCCGCTTACTTAGGGAGGCGCGGGCCACATTTGCATCATTATCACACAGGCGGCGGCGTGTTCCTGCCGTTTCATCACGCCCGCCCCAAGGTCGACACGCAGACGATGTCCCACTTCCACACGCCACGTCGCAACGGGCTGTGCCGCATGCAGGTCACTCGGGCGCCTCGCGACCTTGTGACGACGGATGTTCCGCAGAATCCTTGCGCCACCCAGTGTCTGTGCCATCGGAAGACCCTAGCCTATCAGTGCCGGGTGTCCAGAGCGGTCAGTGGCGTCTCAGGGTCGATGGTGTGTGCGTGGCTCGACGAACGGGGTACGGTCTGGGGCGGAAACGTGAGCCGGCTGGTCAAGCGGTACGGTTCTTTTCAGAAACGGTACCGGCGAGATGGTCAGCCGTCGGCGCATCCTCAGCCGGTCGCGGGACGACCTGAACCTGGAGTCGTACCAGGAGGAGGAGGACGACGTCTGGTACAAGAAGGAAAAACTCTACAGCGTAAGTGACCCACCGTAAACTTCTTCAGCCAAGTGTGAAAACCCTGAGAGTTTTGGCCATTTAGGAGCGGAAATTGTTCCGGGTTTTGGGCGGGGCTGGGCTTTTTGTGGGCCGTCTGGTTGAGGTCGGGGTAATCCGACACAGACAGGCGGACACTGGCGTGTCTCTCTCACTCGACGGCGCTGAATAATCGAGTCAGCGCGGTCGCCGGCGCGTGCGAGGCGGCGCGCCGGACCAGGAACAATGCCAGCCCTGCGGCCGCCGGCCGAGTTTCACTGATTGGCGCCTGACGCGAGCGCGCGGCCGTCGACAACTGGCCGGCGGCACTGAAACAATCGACACCGATGCGCTTTGTTCCCGGAGGAAAGTGTCTACGGGACGCGCCCTGGCCCGTCCGCATTCCCGGGCGCTCACACGGGCTGGGTGGTCACGTGTCGCGTGGCCGTCCGGCGCCTCTTTCCTGGGCTCAGTAGGACACAGCAGCAGCAGCCTGCGTGCCGCTCCCTTGCATTCGCCGTGTAAGTCGCTTGCAAAGGGCATGCAGGTGCACCGTTTTATTTTTTAACGCCGCAGCGACTGAACCATGCAGGCAGTATCAGTAGTGTTGCAAGCGTGAGTCAGTTCATTGCTTCATAACCGATTGTTGAGTCATGTTCAATGCATGCGACAAGAGCTTTCATTCATTTTTTGGGTGCCCGGTCGGTGATTTACCATAAAGTGCTGACGACCGCCCCAAGGGGTATCCGTTTCAGGCCGGTCTCACGCCTGCGGGGAACCCCGGCTCGCTCGCGGTAGCGTGCGAGCTACGCTCTGCCAGCCTCTTTACCCAGCCCCCCCCCCCCCCCCCATACACGGCCGCTTGTCTGGAGCGGGCCCTCCCTGCCAGCTGCGTCTCGCGGCGCCGCCGGCGGTCAGCAGCCTCCCCCCTCCCCCCTCCCCTGACAGCGGCGCAGTCCGTACCTCTGTCCGACACGGCGCGGCGTCACACCACGCGCCGGCGCGGTAAAACACGCCGACGACAGGCTGACAGTGGCCGCCTGCTAACGGGGTCGTTAGCGACAAGCGTCACCGCCCGGACAGCGGCGTGTCCCGCGAGACGCGCCGGTGAAAGGCGAGAGTGTCGCGCGTGGCCGGCCCGAGATGGACGCCCGCCGATCATGCAGCTATCGCGGCGGGGTGGGGGGGGGGGAGGGGGGGGAACGCTCTCTGCCAGTCCCGCCGCTCCAGCAGGAACGGGTGCCGACGGCCTGACAGCCTTTATCCGGTACGGGTAATTGCGACCCAAACGCTTTGTCGCTTTTGATTGCAATAGTCAAACGAATCAGAGGTTTTCCTCCTTGTTCACAACTGTTGTTCCACCCTTTACCTCAACCTGTTCACCGTTTTTACAAGCTCAACCCTTGCCTCGATGGGGTTCCCCACGGTTTTTGGAACTGAGCGTAAGAATGTACCTCCAGTTTTGATTTAAAAGTAAATAGGGAGAACTAAGAAATATAAAACACCAAACATATCTGGACCGATTCTGTACGCCATTTACCCGGACGGCTTTAGCACTTTTGATCAAGATTAGGGCCGTACAGGATTCTTCCTATTTGTTACGTAATTTCATGTGACTTGCCTCATCCATGGAGCTGAACCCTTTGCGATCTGTTTGCACTTGAAATTATTCGTAGGCATCCAATAATGAGTTTTGGCCCTGTGACTTATGATAATAAACAGGGATATAAGATGATCTCAATACATAAGAGCAACACTTGCAGGAGCAGACGTATCACTGGCATGCAGAGAGTTATGCAAGCTTACGAATCTGGTATTGGTTAGTCTATTATGTGTCACAGTGGGCTGAGTATCACAAAAACCTAAGCTAGATGCCAGCTGATACTAACAGTCAGTGATAACATTTTGTGTAGCAATGTAACCTTGAACTGAAAAAAGTGCTGTCAGATAAGGAGTAACCGCATCAAAATTCATTAGGTGCCATTAAACGACAAGTGAATCGTGCTTTGGTTGGGTATGCGCCGGCTAAAGGCCATCTTTTTGACTGGGCTTAGCAGAACTGGATCTTAAAATGGTCATTAATACAACTTGGCAGCGCATTGAAAGTGTTATGGCTAGCTCAACAGATCCAGCAGCTATGCGTTAGACATGTCACGTGCCTGGATGACACATTAGTGAGGGTGTTCATACGATCTGGTGTTTTCCGTAACTTTGCTGCATAGACGCTAGTCAAGCGCATGCCAACAGAATTTCGCTTGGCGGTGTTTACCTGCAACACCAGAATATGTTTATACAGCAACGGACAAGCGTTCGCACTGCAATCTTGGTGAATGGGGAGGGATGTTTTTTCAACTGATGACCTTACAAGAATTCATTTTTGAACACCCACTGCACCCACCAAATGTTAGTAATTGATACAATGCCAGCTCTTGTGTTAGATTTATGGTAAAGAGCTACCAAAAACTGATTATTCCTGCATGGAAATTTATGCTGCCTGTTACATGTACAGATCTTATGCGTCACTTTATAAGTAGTGACCTAATCATGTGTCGTTAACGCATACTTTTCCAAGAACCTCTTGTCTGGGCGGTTCTTTTGTTCCATTTTGAACACAACACACATTTTTAGGACTTGGGACAAAAAAGCACCTGACCGATACAGCCCATCTAGCGCAACACAAAGGCATGTTTGCCACCATGCTATTGGCCTGTAACTAGCCATCGGATAAAAACTGTAGCATCGCCCAAACAAGCGCAGATGCATAGTTCTGGATTTCTGCACGCACGCATCAACGGACTGCAAACACCTGGCCCCACTCGCCTCTGACACTGTCTGGCACTGCGCCGGTCTGCACCGACGCTGAAGGCTGGTACAACATGATTCGGTGTCGTGACTCAGCCCGGCACACACTCCGGAACGTATCATTTTTCCAGACGCTCACCGAAGGCTTATCATGCACCTGCTGGGTTTCCAGGTCAGTCCTGAGAAAACGAAGTCCGGACGGGATACCGTGAAACGATTCACAGACTGGCAGAGATTCCGTTCCTTTCCGTGCAGTGGTGCACATACCACAACGCTGCTCTGCACTACTTAGCTCACGGCCGTCTTAGGATGCAGGGGCGCTGCTTCGCACGATAAGTTTGGGAGCGGGGGCTGAGCAGACAAAAACAGCTAAACCTACGCGAAAACTAGGCCAAAAAGCTTCTTTCTTCTCAAATTCAGTCTACTTTCTTTTTAAAGTAGATTGGGTAGGGGCGAAGCCTTTTCAAACAAATAGGGAACTAGACCACTAAAAGGAAGATGTTTCGTGCTGCGGTGCTGATTCTCCGTCATAACTGATAACTTAGCACCTTCTGATTTGTACGACATCCGATTCCAGTTGCCTTAGATGCATCCGGTGCCGCTTCCAACCGGGGAAAACTGCCTGCGTATTTGATGCATGTTGAGCAAGAATGCCTTAGTATTATTGTAAGCAAAACTTGTGCCAAATTGCCAACGTTTCATCCGTGTCATTGTCGAGTTAAAGTGAGACAATTGGATCATACGTCAAACTTGGTTACATCATCCGTTTTATTTCATTGTCTCTTCCTTTACACGACTAATCAGTCTGTCTACGTCTAATCTGTCGTCTATTTTCTTCGCGGTGTTGTTTTCGGGCGCGTTGAAAGTATTAAGGATCCACAACCGTTGGAATTCCGAAAGCCCTGGCAACTGTCTGATGCGCAGTTGAAGCGGCCCGTTGTAACGTCAGCCTTGCATGTCACGACCGGTATTTGTCAACCACATGCGGTTGCATTCCGAATACGCCCGGAGCACTGATACCCTGGATCGAGTGTGCCCAGGCCCACACCAGAGCTTCGTTCAGCGGGGGTCGGGAAGCTCATTCCCGCCCGGGGCAGAAGTGAACCCATGATTCAAACCGGTCGCGAGGGATCGTTGTTGCCGTCCTGGTGGAATGGGCACACTTCAGGCCTCGCAGCACGCTGAGCGCAGCACGCGGACCTGGCAAGACGGCTACCTCACACAGCGGATCATTGGTTTCGGTCGTGTCAGACCTCAGTCGTCAAATTGACTGTATGGAAACGGCGGTCTCTGCTAATGCTCCTTTGTTGGCGGGTTTTCAGGTCTCAACTGACCTTAGCGAGAAAAATCACGCACTTCAAACCGTAAAAATAGCGCCACCGTTTTCGGTGTAGTTAAACATGTGTAATGTTGCTCCACAAGTGAGTGTTGAACGCTTTCCATTGATTAAACGCCGCACTTAAGCCCGTTGTCATTGCTGTGTATCGCTGAAGTTTATATCCACGTTTAACACCGCTTTTAAGACATCAAGTCATCAAGGCTTCGAGCCTTGACTCATCAAATCTCAAGTCACAAGTCTCCTTCACAATTTATACACGCCATAAGTCACCAACAAAGCCTGTGCCGCTCCCACTGGCTTGTATACGAAACTGAAAGAATGCAAATCATATGCAATCACAAACTTAAGATGAATTCACAAGTTTTCTCATCAGCGCTGGTATTCGAATAAATAGCAAGCAACTGTTAGATCAAGATGGATTTACAAGTGCTTTTGTCAGCCGGGATACACTTATGATACGAGCGAAAGCTTATGCTAAGGAGTATATCGGTGGCTGCGCCTGCGTACGTAGCCCTTCATTCCCTTCGCTGTCACAGTAGATAGCAAAGTGCTACGAATTGCTTGGAGATAACAAAATCGCATTACCTTATCGCTTTCCGGCCGCTGTTCAACTCCCAAACATGCCTGCGAGAAGAGGCAAAGAAAGACGACAAACTTGTGGTTTGACCTCATTCGACACAATATGACTGGGTTGTTTGGGCTGTCTGGGTTGTCGCAAGAATAGGAGACGAACGGCTGTGTGCATAGCCCACGCACGGACTACCGCCTCGTTCTTTTCGATTTGTCTCTAATACGCCAGCTGTGGACTCGGTAGAGATTTTCTTTCCACACGCTGTGGACAGTGGTGAAATGTCCGAGCCGTGCTAGAATTAAGCAGTTAAAAAGTCACAAGAAATTCCAGAAACTGTTTAAGTTAGTGTTACAAGCAAGATTGGCGCGTTCAAAAGCATTTACAACCAGTGGTATTCGCACTGCGACACATGGGCAAAACTCAGCACATAGCGGCACAACCATGACTGCTCAGGTGTAGTTTTGTCGTGTGTTTTTCTTTGGGGGGAAGGGGCTTTGGCTGAAATGCAGATGGAGATGAAATTGAGTTTTTTCGTTCTTGGTTTTTTGCTTTTCCCCAGAACAGTTGATATTACCTGAACGGCGTGAGGCGTTCACCAAGGCGACTTGCTATGCGACTAATAGCACGTCCTATCGATCATATAAGCTCTCCCGCAGTTTGCTTTATTGCAAGAATGCCTTCCTGGCTGACTGCGTCAGGCAAAACATTGAATTCGTCCGGCATCTTAAGTACGATCAGAATTATTATCAGCTTGTTTACGAATCATTTCACACGTTTGAATCAATATGTTATTATAATCGGTTTTGTGGATAGAAGGGCAAAAACATCCGTCCAGATGACAAGGAATGAGCCCGAACGAACTAGAAGAAATAAATAAAATCCTTCAAACCAGGATGCTGCGTAGCCAATCTTCTTTTTCTGAGAAGCGCTTTAAATGACAACCCTCGGGAATCCTGAAATTCGCGTCTGCCATGTTGACGGCAGTCATTTGTTTCGCCTTTACCCTCGCACATGCAATCAAACAGAATGCCCTTGCGCATGCGCACTGAGCCTTAGTCCGGTGTGTGGCGTGTCACAGAAACATTACCTCCAGACGGCCGTCGAGCGTGTTCGTTATAATAGCGCGCCTGGGTGGCTCGCCATGGTCACGTGACCGCGCGGCGAGTCCGGGCACACCTGAACATGACCGAATCGCCTGCGGCAGCAGCGGGGCTTTACGCCAGCTCGTGAGCAGGCAGGCTTCCTTATCGCATGCCTTGCCATGCAACGTCGCCCCCCAAGGACGTTTTGAGAACTTCGGTGAGCTAACGGGGCCGCTTTGGACTATGTACAAGACCTCACCAAATTCCAAAACTGATTTTGAATTGAGTGGCATGCTGGTTTTTAACCTATGGCATGACCAAGCTCTTAGCTGGCCATAACATTGAAACAAACAAGGCATCTAATCACAAAAAGTGCTAATCACGCGAAGCCTACATGCTTACGGTGTCGCATTTTCTTCTCACGCTTTGTGACCGCGGCGGAATTTCTGCCCGTAATGAGTCGGGTCGCTGACGGTCCGGCCGGGAGTCCCGTCCGATTGACGCCGTCTGCGTGACAGGAAAACGGCCGCCCGCCACGGCCAGCAGGGCGGTGTCGGGAGAGCGAGAGTGACGGGGCTGGCTAGCTGCGCAGTTGAGGGGCCGCCGGCCGCGGCCCGACGCGGCACGCCTGGGCCTGCGGCTGGGAGACCGGCCTAGCCTGGACCAGCGGCGGGGAGGCTGGCCGTCCAGGACCTGAGACTGCGTGACTGGCTGCTCCGGACCTGAGACTGGGTGGCTGGCTGTCCAGGACCTGAGACTGGGTGACTGGCTGCTCCGGACCTGAGACTGGGTGACTGGCTGTCCAGGACCTGAGACTGGGTGACTGGCTGCTCCGGACCGGAGACTGGGTGACTGGCGGCTCCGGACCTGAGACTGGATGACTGGCTGCTCCGGACCTGAGACTGAGTGACTGGCTGCTCCGGACCTGAGACTGGGTGACTGGCTGCTCCGGACCTGAGACTTGGTGTCTGGCTGTCCAGGACCTGGCGCTCAGGATCAGGCCACCGACCATCCATCCCCAGTTCTGGTGCCAGTAGCTCAGTTGTCTTGCAGCCGCCTGTGCCGGCTTTGAGATGGCCAAGTAGCGGCCTTGCGGTGGCTTCTTCAAGCTTCGGGATGAGGCTCTGGAGGCTGCGGTGAAATTACGTCCGCCGTGTCGCGCAGAATCACGACAGAGAAATCTGCCGGCCTTGACCCCGTTCGCCGCGCGCGGAGAGCCATGATTCTCCCTGTGGCGGGAATCACCGTGCCTAAATAGACCAACGTTGTCGAATGGTTCTATCGCTGATTAGCCGATTGGGCTCCGGGAGGTGGGAACAGTCGAACTCTCTCTCCACCGACGTGCGAACAACACAATCTCCTGTGCGTGTGTGCGTGTGTGCGGGGCTGTCCGACACGGCTGGCCTCTGTTTACCCGTGCTCCAATTAGCAGGCCTTGTGGCCGAATCGAGGCGTGCCGGCCGGGCACACACGACCATGGTGACCCCCGCTCAATAGACGGGGGGCGGTGTCCTCGAAATCTCACGGCCGGTGATCCGTGTCAGCGCGGTGGCGCGGCGGCGGCGCGGCGGCGGCCGCGGTGGGGTCCCGTGTGACCGCGACCTCCAGTGACCGCATCTGACACGCTTCGCCGCCTGCCGACCGGCGCCGGACCGAGACCGGCGGCGGCGGACCGGCCCCTCCGCGGGCCGGCCCGACCCGGCCGCCCGACCCAGGACGACGTGACTGGCTTTGTACGGGTCGCCCTTAGAACGCCGACTTTGGAGGCCACCGCCCCTGGTTTCGCAGCTGAGCGCTGGTTGACCCAGACTGTCCGCGCTGGCACTATTGTTTACCCATATGCTGGTAATGTAGACGTCATTATTGAAGACAATTTTCTTTTTTTTAATTGCGGCCCGACTTACCACGCCTCGAAATAAGTGAATGCATCGTAATAGCATTGTGAGTGGACAACATTTTTTTAGTCGCTTTGTTTCGCAGCTTTTAGTTGTAACGTTGGAATGCGTTTCTGACAATGCCATAACCATGATTGGTGCACAGATTTCACGGGCAGTTCGGTCCTTTGTGTAACAAACGGGTTTCACAGAGAAAAACCTTCTTTCGGCTATCACACTAGGAAACATTTAGAAGCCTTTACAATTCTGTTAAATGCCCCGATGTCTATGCAGTTTCCTTAATCCCATAGAGAAAAACTGTAATTGTTTATATTTACTTCATAGTCAGCTGACCAATTCTCATTATGTTAACATAAACAATAATGCTAACACTATTCAATCAGTAGGCAATCAGAATCACGTGCTCCTCTGAACTGGATTAGAAACAATGCCACTCAGGTTCGATAGGTTTATTTTTAGATCATTAATAATTTGTTTTCGTTTCACTGTAGGCAACCAGATTTAGCTGACCATTGGTAATCCAAGGATATGTTTGCGCCTCTCGCATTTAATTTCCCTTTCCCTCGCGCACCGATATCTCAGTCATCAGTTACGGTGCTTCCGTGATTGTAAACTTCCTGCGGAGGGACACCCCACTGCCTGGAGCGCGGCCCCGAAGCCAGGCCCAGAGCCGCCGTTGTGGGATGATGTTAGTGTCCTGTGTTCCGGCGCTCTCGCTGGGGATGCCTTCTACTCAGGCGTTAATGTCTCGAAACGACAGACATCAGTGGGATTTCTCGGCCCGCGTGGCCCACAGATTGGCCAGCGGCGGCACGGCCGAGCGGACTTTACGATGGCCGTGGTCGGTGGCCGCCATGTGGGACGGGATGAGCTCCAGCTCTTGCCCATTCAGTACTTT
>NW_023596878.1:32500-56179 GCF_011947565.3 Pollicipes pollicipes
TTCTGCTGTCGCAGGGTGTGAAAGTGAAAATGGACAACGAGGGCAACATGATGGTGAAGCGGCTGGCCAAGTCCAACGTCTTCGTTCGCTACTCCAACGGCGAGAACGCAGTAGGCTCAGACATTCTGAAGCTTCCTCAGGCAGCTCTGGAGGCCAACAAAGGACTGACAGTGAGTCAGAGCGCCGGAAGAACAGCGCCACTCCTGTGTCCTAAGCTAACTGTGTTCAGCGTAGCGATGTCAGGCTTTGCTTTGACAGTAAGTCTAGCGTGATACTGCGGTGTTGCCGAGGCTTACAAGGACCCGAGCCATGTAATCCGTTAAACCTCTGTCGTCATCCTAAGTTGTCGCCTTCAAACGGAGACACTAGGATGACTCTGTCTCATCCTCAGAGTCATTTTCCAGGATCTAAGTGATGCAATAGGAGCAAATCCAAAAAATTCCTGCCAGATCCAGCACTCTTAGTCCGGTTGGCCTCAGCTGGTCTCCGCAACGCTGCCGCCAGTCGGCCCCAGTGCCACTGGCTTCAGCCAGTTCCAGCACCGCTGCCCCCAGTCGGTCCCAGTGCCACTGCCTTCAGCCAGTTCCAGCACCGCTGCCCCAGTCGGCCCCAGCGGCACTGCCTTCAGCGAGCACCCATACCGCCGCCCCAGCCGGCGGCTTGAGCGAGCCCAGCCCCTTCGTGCGTCCTCGAGACCTCACTCGCTGACCCTGGCGGCTGCCAGCGGGGCTCGCGGCCCCGCCGCACCCTCACACGAACCGGACGCGTTCCTCAGCCCCTCCCCCTCCCCTGCAGCCTCCTTTCCGGCCGGGTCTGACACCGTCGGATGGCTCAAGAGCGAGCTCACGGGCTGGGACGCCACAAATTGCTAACCTGGTGGGACGGGTCGGGCTTTATGTAGGGCTGCACATATATGGCGTCCTGCTCGTGCCCAGAGGCTGACAGCCAGGCCCCTGTGATCTGGCTCCGGGCCGAGCTGTCGCAGGCACGATCGTATGACGTGTTCGTACGTGCGGACCATGTTTGGCTGTCGGGGCTGGATCTCATCTCCCCCGGTTGGCATGGCAACAGGCCCAGCGCTCCCGCCGCCCGAGGGCTGGGCCGGCTGACAGCCCTGATAAATGACACTTTTTCTGATTATCTGATAGAGCGCACTTGGCCATGGAAGACCAATGACATTGACCAAGGCTGGATGGAAAACCGATGGTCCCGCGAAGACTCTGATAAAGCGATAAAATAGACGCATTTGCTAGCGTCCGAACGTCTGATGGAGCGTGGATGGAATATCATCACCGCAGCAGCCGGTCGAGCGCCGCTCACTCCTATTCGGCCGGTGTTTGATTTACTACGCTATTAATTTCGGCAAACTTTTCGAAGACAGTCAGCATTAGCATGCATACTTGTCAGCGCACATATTTACAGTACAGAAGTTACACCGTAGTTGTTTACGCGCATGGCATTTACAATGCATAACTGCATCAATTTGCATCGCTTATCTATGTCGCATAGGCATTCATTAGCCCCACGCAGACACTCACACTTTCCTACGTAAACAGATTCTTGCCTATTCGGTTCGGACATGCGTCCCGTGCTACTACTGACACACTCCACCCTCGCTGAGCATTGTCCGACCGTGCCTCATGCCACCCTGCCGTACTCGACTGGCGCCAGCGGCTGTTTTGCTGATGAGCCGCCGTCACTCTGCGACAGCTGTTCGACCTGAAGAAGTTCCAGCAGAACGTGAACCGGGAGCTGAAGCGGCAGTACCCGGACCGTACGCGGCTCGAGACACAGTGCATGACCTCGCTGGCGTTCGTCAAGAACGACGACGACCTTCTCAACTGCCCCTGCTGGGTGCTCATTATCAACATCGTGGCGCTCGACATGCTCAAGGGAAAGCTGATGCCTGGTGAGAACCCGCAGAGTTTTACACGGATGGTGACCACGTCAGCACCACTGGAGCCGTGGTAAGGGCGGCCAATTTGCACGCTACCTGACGCCATGAGAGCCTCGAGATGCCCGACGACTTTCCAATCCCTCAGCGGAAGAATCGTCGACCTGAATTTCGTCTCACACCGCAGCCTGCAGTTTGCGTTAGAGTGCGTTTTTCTGTTTCATAATACCAATTCATGATCTTGGCTCACTTCCAGTATGTTGTCGTTCCACTGGATGTCGCTTGCCGTGCCCGCCCTGTCGCCCCCTGTCGACCCCTGTCGCCGACCAGTGCGTGACGGTCCACGTGCGGGTCTCCGCACAGCGGCGATTCCTCCAGGCATGCCCGCGGTGCGCGGCTCGATCGCCATCCCGGACGAGGACCCGTACAGCGTGGCCGGCTCGGGCGGCAGCTCCGGCTCGTCCGGCCGCCTCGGCCGCTCCGAGAGGCCACCCAAGCTGCCGCCGCGCGACACGGACCGGCTCGGCCACCGCGACGTGCCCAACGTGAGCCTCGCCGGGGCGCGCTGACCCACGACACCGCGCGGGTCGGCCGTGGACCTCTGCCGCATGGGCACCCGGTCTGGGGCGGAGTGGGGGAAGGAGGGGGGGGGGGGGGGCTGGCAGGCTGTGTTGTACAAGGAACAGAGGGAGAGCACACGCGCCGTTGAATGAGAGATCGCGGCATGGGTCTTTCAATCGATCAACTCCACCTGTTTGTTTGTCGCTAATGTGTTCACCTTTGGCTCAAAATGTCACGTGGGTGAAAGCACTGCGGGGGTGTCTTTTATATTAGCATGCGGCTGTGAACCAGACGCTAATAGGCAGGACTGATCGATGTGTCTGTAAGGAGCGAGCAAACAGCTTTCCAGTGTCATTATCCCGGCAGAAGCAAACAGAAGCGTCCCGTCGCGATCTTTGATTTTCTCAACCAAGCACACACGTTACGATTCGCAGTGTATGTCCACACACTGTAACGTCATCAAGTGTGTATCTGAAAATGAAAAAAAACTTTTGCTGGCATCCTCCCTCCCGTGTACTCAAGAGTAGTATCACACAAGAGGTGTTTCGTACGCCAGTCACGGCCCGCCTGACTGCGATGAGCGGCCACCGTCGGTGCCCCGGGGCGCCCTGACCGGCCTGGTAGCGGCCGCTGCAGCGGACGGCAGTGACCGTGCCTCCCGCTGCCCACAGCCCGACTACGCCGAGGACACGGACGACCAGGAGCCGGCCACCAGCAGCAGCGGCGGCAGCGGCGGCGGCGGCGGTGGAGGCGGCGGCGGCGGCGGCGGCGGCCTGCGAGCACGGCTCCATCTCGGCAGGAACAAAAACAAGAAGGATAGGAAGAAGGGCGGTAAGTGGACTGGCGGCGGTGTTATCGGGTGCGCCCTCGGCAGACGGGGCTGACGCGAGATAGTCATTAATGTCAGGGTTATGGGTTGGGTATTTCGCGTCTCTTAGCCCACTGATCGGCGGATCCAAGGCGCCTGTTCTTTCGTGACGGCGGCGAGCGGCCTTGGTTTGGCGGCGACGGGCCTCACGAGGAGACCTCATGCGCTGCATGCGTGCGCGTCAAACTGGCTTGACCAGATGTGCGCCGATGGTGTTGGCGATCACGCAAGGCCAGCACATTTGCGGTGTGCTCCGCGGTACGAGGGGCTCTCTCATAGCGCGGTCAGGACGACTCTCACCAGAGGCTCGGTCAGGGGGAGTGCGCTACGGCCGACGGAGAGGCAAAACCCTCCCGGACGCGTGGGAGGAGCACCCGGTCGTTGACTCCACCCGCCAGGTCGCGCAGCCTGCGCGATGACTCACTGTTTACCGCTCGCCGCAGAATGACTGGCAGCTATTGCCGCCTCGCCCTCCCCCCCCCCCCCCCCTCCCTCTCGCGAGGGGAACCGAAGGGTCCACCACGGCAGGGGGTCCCACCATCAAACGAGCCGCCGATGGACGACTGGCTATCCGCATCACCCCACGGGGTAATGTCCACGCTCGTGTGTCTTGCCGCCTACTGAGGCCTGCGCCCTGACTTCCGCCTCCTCGCGCAATGCAAAGCGACCGGCGCGACGGTTTGGCACGCGGCCCCTCGGAAATGCCCGAGCGGAAGCGCAAAATACCATTAGTGCCCGCAACAATGCCGCGAGGGCGATGAACCAGAGCCTCCGCTGCCCAGTGGCTATGGAAGACGAAGCCCGCCCGGTTGCCGGAGACGCCCGGGGCGCCAGTCGCGGCCCACCCCATATGACGTCACTTGGACATGCCGTGTGACGTCAGACCTGAGGCCCGCCGCCCTGCAGCGCGGCTGCGGCTCGGCAAAACCCGTTTTACTTTCACTGCAGCGGCGGCGGCGGCCAGCAGCGGCGCTTGCTGTGAGGCGCCCGTGCTGTGTCGACCCTGAAACCGAATCGAAGGGGAGGGGACGCCACACGGGTACAGTCGACGGGCGGAGAATCATCGGCGGAGCGCGGACACGCGACCGGCCGTCAGCAGACAGACGTGACGGCGAACGACAACCCAGGGCGCGAGGACGAACGATGCATCCACAAACGCAGCGGGAGACGGGTGCATGCCGCTCGGCCGCGGTCGTAACAATGGTCTGTGTGCACGGACCCCACGCGGCGCTCAGAGCACGCCCCACACGACCCCAAGCGGCGTTCGGAGCACGCCCCTGACCCGACCCGACGTTCCAGACGAGCTCTACTACGGCGGCTTCCAAGCGCGCATCCCGAACTTCGCCAAGTCGAAGGGCTCCAAGGATGAGCTGGTGCCGGACGCTGCCGGCGGGCCGCGGGACCCGCGGCTGCCCATGGACCCGCGGGACCCGCGGCTGACGATGGACCCGCGGGACCCGCGACTGCCGGTGGACCCGCGCGACATGCGGGGCTTCCTGCCGCCGCCGCACACCATGCAGCACCCAGCCATGTGGCAGCACCGCGGCAACTACGAGGGAGGCATGGGTGAGTTCTGACGCGGCGGCGCCCGCCACCGGAACCGGCTGGTCTCGCCGTGGTGGCGCAGCTGACTACGGACCGTAACATCTGCATGGCTGTGAGCAGCGCGTTGCTGCTCGCAAGCTTCAGATATCCAGGTGGATGCTACACCAGGGCGATGCATAGTGCGCCGAGCATTGTAAAAAAAATGCGAGCGCATAAACGCATGAAGACGTAAATAAACACGACATTTAGACACAATTAAATAAATGTCATGAGTGAAAATGACGCGTTGGACCCGTCTGTTGAGTGCCGGACACAGCAGATCTACACAGCCACACCACATCAGCGCCCACAGCGGCCTATCGCGTCAATACTCCCTCAATCATCCAACAACTCCCAAATCGCCGTCTGCCCCGCGCAGGCCTTCCACTGCATGCTCTCGCCCTCTTATCGTTCACCACATGCATGAGCGGGTCTGGCTGGGTTACGTGTCACGCACGCATGGGCTGGTGCACGTCACTGCCGCCCCTGGGCACCCGTGGCGCCTGGTGAGTCCTCTTTCACCACCCGCCGTGGCCCGGGCCCTCCTGGCGGCGGCAGGGGCCGTGCTCACACCACTGGCTGGCCGGGCTGTGACTAACCGGCATTCTGCTCGTGCAGGGAGGATGCGGTATGGGTCAATGCCTGCCATCAACCGGATCCCAATGAATCCGATCTCTTACGTTCGGCCCATGACCATGCAGCATGGTGAGTCCTTGGTGTCATTAGCATACAAGCAAAACAGTCAGAAGTCAATCACGTGTGCGAGGTGTTTACTCAGTCACAAAATGAGTAAGCAATTTGAAAAGATTATGCTTACAATACTTCCTCCATGCAGCTCACCGAAAGCATGCAGCATGACAAGCACAAGGCTGTTCTGCTTAGATAGACTTGAGGACTCGCTAAAGAATTCAATGCATATGTTTATAGCCGCTCAGATTTTAAATTCACATGTCCTTCGTGATGAGTTCTCACGGCTTTATTCTGCTCACATATGTACCTCTGTCCAGAGACGATGCATTACCCTCTTACCATGCGCTCGGCGCGCGATAACGGATGACGCAACAACGGTGCTTTGTTTGTTCTTGCAACTTCACCATTCAAATCTAACCAAGCGATCTCTTAGCTCACCCTCGTTCTTGAACCTGGGGCATGGATGCACTTTGCACACCTGGCACGGAGCACCGGTGTCTGCCTGCCTCGGAGCTCGAGTGTGGACTGACCCGGCTGGCTCGGCCTGCATGCCTTCTGACACTGTCGCCTCTCTGGCCGCCTGTCCTCGGCAGCGGTGGACCAGGAGTGGGAGCTGTATGCCAGGAGCAAGCGAGATCGGCCCGTGCAATGATTAGCTTAGTCACGCTGCGGCCTGCCGTCTCCGCCTCTCTCTCTCTCTGTTCCGAGGTCTGTGGTCGCAGACGGATGGGTAAGCCCTTGTGGGAGAGCGGCGCCGCTCTGTAACAATGGCTCGGACTGACCGCCGCATGACGGAGCACGCCGACCTCACTGACCTCTGACCTCCCCTGACCCCTGACCTGACCTGACCCGCGCCACGTGCCCTACTTATCTGCAGTGCGGCGTCCGCACTGCAGAGAAGCGCATACGTGCGCGGCCTGGTGCTAATGAAGAATGCACAGTGAAAGAGGTGGATAATTGTACGTGGCGATATTAAACTCGAATATCATCATAATGCAAAACCTATGAATAAACGCATGCGCTAATAATCCTCGGACACTTAAACTACGTTTTTAGGACTAAAATACAACAGTACAGCTTGTGAGGAGCCACATATTTCCTGGATCGACCCCCTAGCTGACAGAACGATTATAAACTTATGAACGTTGAGTCAATGAGTCACACCCGTGTGCAATGCCGTCCGTACCTTCTGACCCTTGCATATTTCACTGTCCCTAAAGCCACTGTTCTTTTCACTTTTCACCGCCCCGCAACCAACGACGATTACGATCTACGCCACGACCGAGACCGGCCCTTTGTCAGCTGACCTTGTGCGCAGTGCCCGAGTAACTTTGGAGACGACGCCTCCCGCCAGTCCACGGGTGACCCTACCGAGGGCGCCTAATTGACGGTTTGCGACTCGGCTTTGGCAACGTCACCTCGTGCGTAGTCCTCGACTGACTTCAGCGACTTGACTTCGTGCGCGGTTTGCGACCCGACTTTGGCAACGCCGTTTCGGCGGCTGACCGCGACAGCGACGTGACGCCGCGCACCGTCCGCGAGCTGGCACGGGCCCGGCGACGTCACGTGACGTCACGCCGCGCGTGGTGCCGAGTCAGCCGGACTCTGGACCGAGTTGTGACGCTTTTTTGCGGCGGAAGCCAAGACGAGTGACACTGCACCTTTGACCGCGGACCGACGGCGTCTGACCGAGCTACGTGACGACTGCGGCACGACTGTTGACACGTCTGACACCGGGCGAAGGTACGTGACTCAGCTGACGGACCTGGACATGACACCGCGGCGCGTACACTGACCTCGGCTCGATCGCATCGATCTGATGGATCCGTGAGATGCCGAGCAACACGTTCAGTTTGTGTGACGTTGTCATATAGCGTTTTCTGCTTCACGAGCGTGAAGAATATCGGTAGTTTTCGCTGTCACATCTGCTTTATCTTGTGAGGTTATCTGATGCGGTTCTCATGAGCACCAGTATCCAGGATGGTATGGGAAAAGCTTTTTTAAAGGCAGGCTCACACGAATCTAATGCCCAACGGTATGCGCTATCCTGTAAAATGTAAGGCTAAGTGCCCACTGGACTTGATCGTATACCACAATATACAGGTAGATCACAATGCTGCTTTTGATTTGCCACGGTGCTGATATATTATCTTCTGTTTTGCCATGGTGTTGATATTTTCATGCGAAAGTTGCTTGGAGAGGTAATGGAGAATGTAATGGCCATAGCGTTCAACATGGCGAATGACACTCAGGGTGTGATGGCCTGCCACCATCATTGCTGCCAAAAATATGTCAACTCAGACAAGCGAACTGTTCGTTTTTCAAACTGCTGGCGACAAACGAGACGTGCTACGTTCTGAATTTGCACGACACGAAGTAAAGCCTGAGCAAGCCGTGCTGACCGTGCGTCGTCTTTGCAGGAGCGGACCCGGCCGAGCCGCCGTACGCCATGTTCTACAACTGGAACGCCGTGCCGAACCGCGTGCCGGCTTCCTTCCAGCAGCGGCGCGCCATGTACGTCTCGAACTGGCAGTGACGCGCCACGACCGCCGCCTTGGAACGGTGCCTGTGATACACGGCGACACAGACGCGCGCCGCGCGGGGCTGCCGAGCCGCCGCCGGCCGGCCCGCGGGCGGCCGGCGTGCGGCGGACCTGGCCTCTGCCTCGGCCTCTGAGCCACTGCCTCTGTGCCTCTGCCTCTGCGTATCTGCCTCTGCGCCTCTGCCTCTGTGCCGCCCGAGGAGCTGGGCTGGAGTCGGCTCCCCGGCGCGCGCTTGACTCGCCACAGTGCTCGGGAGGTGGTTGTGGTGAGGACCTGGAGAGAAACAATAGAACCCGTACAGGAAGAGCCGAACAGACGGCGGCGAGGAAGGCGACAGGCGAAAGGGTACCAGCAGACGGACGATACACAGGATAACGCCGTATCTGGCTGTCTTGCATTTCATGAGCGACCTTCGTTTTCAGAAATATAGCTCTCTCGTGAAATGTGCTATCATCTGTGTTAGAAATAAGTTTTGAAGTGCGGCTTACGTACGTTTCACGTCATGCAATAGGGCGAATAAGCCGTGTGGCGGATCGCCGTGGTGGTAAAGCATATGCTGACGTCATATGCGACCAATTAGCGCAGCGATAGTCTGTCAGTGCTCAATTGTCTACTTCCACAGTGCATCTGTTAGCCCTTTGTCGTGTGTGCTGACCTGGCACCACGATATTTGTTGGTTCGATGAAGTTGTGCCTGCCTACACCCCGAGTAGGCTGAAGCAAGCTTTGATATTAAAGCATGATCATATGCGCATTGCCTCTGCAACAGAGCTATAGTACGCCCAAACAAAGACATTTAACTGTTTGATACCATTCAGTGCGGGTCTTGCATTTCTGAAAAATACACCGTTGCTGTCGCAAAATTAGCCCAAAATTTCCGGCGAACGCTGGGGTTTTTGCCAAGGCTTACCATCGAAACGTATCGAATATTCTTATCTTGCTGCCAATGATTCAAATTGAGAAACGTTTCGAGTATTTTGATGTGGTCCCGTTAGACCGGTACTGTTACAACCCTACGATCACGTAAGTGCGTAATCATTTGTTTTCGTGGAGCTAGTGCGCTGATCAATTACACATGTATTACCGGATACAAACACCCACGGGCAGCAGCGTACAAACGTGCGCCTCGCTCTGTTTTGTATTCACGTGTGGTGTCCGGAGCTGGTCGGGTGATGCGTGTGAGGTGTGTGTGCTTAGCATGTTATAAGAGTGGTGGATTTGTTGTCACTTTCTTTGCTTTCAAAAGGGCGTAGGTTTCCGTATCATGGGTATGACAGCATCGTTTCTGAGTTGGTGAATGTATGAATTGGAAATAAATGGTCAACATTTGTAGTTTGTCGTTTTGTCCTTCCTTTCAGCTTTCAGATGGATGGCTCAACGGAGGGACACAGCGCGGGTTTCCATCTTTGGTGCGTCCCTGATATATATTGACGAATACATTTGTTAGAATGCTGAGCGGGAGCAGTTATCGTATATTTTGAGTAAGGCTTAGCTTTGGTTATATTGCAGATTTACTACGTATTCACCAGACCACCGAGTGCTAAAGCGCTGGGGCATTGTTCAGTATTCAGACATAACGTCATTAAGTTAAGGAGCATACCAGGTGTAGAAAAAGGTACATGTAAAAAGAACGCCATTCAAGAGGCAGTTAAAATGGCATCGCCTCGTTCAAAGGACTAGGTAAAGTCAGGGTGCCGAGGTACTGGTAGCTACCTCTAATCTAAGCCGTTTTCACAATGCCATTGGAGGCAGGTCTTTGGAACTCTCTGAGCGGTGACTGTGCCTTTGTCTTGCTTATTTTATGCGACGTCTGTACGAACGGTTGTTTTTACGCGTGTCGGACCCACGTCAACAGCGGGTAACATCATGAATAAGTGTGGCGTGTGGTACATACATAAGAAAGCTTAAAGTGGGATCCAGGCCGGCTTGCACTTTGCAATGCAAATAATGCTAAAGGTCCAAACGACCGCTTAAATCATCTTAAATACCTAGGCAGACAAGAAAGCTGCAATCAATTAACCACCTGCAGCCATCTACCAGCATAGAAAGAGCTGCGTTTCGTGCTAGGAATGCAAGCATGCAAGCAAACTTCCTCTTGGTATTTGTTGTTAAATAATACCGCGAGCAACACGAGATATTAAGGAAGAAAGCAAATTAGTGACACTGTGGGCAGCGACGATAACTATCGAAAAGTGTGAGGCATTTAGCAAAACAATGCTGTGGGTAGACCCGCGGCCCGTAACATAGCGCTTTGTAGATGCGCTAGACGTGCGTAAATAAAAACGCCCGTACGGGCAGGCCATTCATCTTCCGCAGCTGAGCCAGCTGTGCCTGTCCCACTCCCTTCCCGTCCGACCACCGAGTCTGCAGACCACACATGTCGCCAGACGAAGCCGGCTTTCAGAATCAGAGGCTTGGCCTACTCTCCGATGCCTCATGTTTTATCTGCAGAACATCCAAATGCCGAACCTAAGAGACCTGCCTCGACGCTGTTCTGAAGCAGTGTTTGAGAAGATCCCAGTAAGGAAACACCAGTCCGTGCCTTAGGACGCGGTGTAAAAACTGATGGCGATTTGATTTGGTACTAGCATTAGTTGCATGTTGCGCATGAGGAACTTACGCTTAAGTTCGTTACAGCCAGCTTGTTTCGAGTTTGCGGCCCATGACAGCCAGCGTAAATTGATCCATGGGCGCGCACCAGGTAACTATTTGCTGAAATATGTGTACCTAAAAATGTGTGTACGTGTAAAAATAATATCCAAGGAGCTGCACTGTTTGAAGCGGGTTGGTATGTGGTTGTTGCACTCACCTGTGTCCACGTACAACCGTAGTTTCACCAACCAGTTAGTGTGATCCGTGCCAGTGTTCTCAGCGTCCACAGATGGCCCGTTCTTCCCAGCCCGGTGTTTATTTACCTCGGCCAGCGACCTGGTTTTTTCTTAGCATCCGCTCTTCCTTGCCTGTGTTGTTTGACCCAGCTAAGTGCCCTCGGTTTTCACAAATGACCCGTTCTTCACATGCCATTATTGCCTAATCCATGTCCACGTACGACCTCCGTGCCCACAGACGACCCGTTCTTTTCGGGTCTGCGTGTGCGCGTGCCGAGTTTGCGCGGCGGCTCGGACCGCATGGACTCGCTGCTCTCCTCCGAGACCGACTCGCCGTACTCGCTGCTGCCGGCCGAGCCGCGCCAGTGCCGGTCGCGCGCGCGCGATTCGCGGCGCGCCTCGTCTCGCCGCCGCGAGGCCGAGGCTGACCAAGAGCTGGCGCTGTACGGGCCGCCGCCGCCGCCGCGGCCGAGCCGCCACCGCTCGCGGCGCCGCTCGCACTCACGTGACCGCTCCCTGGCGCTGGACTTCGCGCCGGCGCTGGCGCGGGAGATGGCCGGCAGCCCGGCCCGGCGCCGGCCCGTCAGCCCGTACGAGGACCGGTCGGTCAGCCCGCCGCGGCGCCGGCCGCCCAGTCCCGCCGCCGCCTACCCGTTGAGCCTGGGTGCGGCGCAGCTGCAGCAGGCGGAGGCGGCGAGCCCGGGCCGCAGGGGAGCACGCCGCGCTCGTGAGCCGCCGCCCAGTCCGGAAGACTCCCGCCACGGCGCTTACTCGCCGGGCCGCGACGCGGCGCCACTGGCGGCGATGGACGACGCAGAGGGCGCCTACGTCGCGGGGCTTGGCGCGAGCCGAACCCCGTCCGACCGCCTGGTGGAGGCCATGAGGGAGAGATTTGAAAACAGCCACATGAGCAGGACAAGACGCAGTAAAAGAGGCGGCGGCAAAGCGGACGAGTGATGCCGACAGGTGCATGTCTGCGGGTATGGTGGAGTCTTTCCGATACTGGTACGGTTCCCCTGAGGTAGCCTCATACGGTTAAGAGACGTTGCACAAAGCATGCCAACGCGGAAATCAGCAGAACTTCGAACGTGTTATTGCCTGCTACGTGCAATGAACTAGAACTGGAATTAAGCCATGGCACGCCAGAAGGAAGCATCAAATGGCAGGCTCTCAAGATTAGTTGGAGAACGCAAACGGTCATGGGCTGTCCTAAATGGTCCCGATGCCTTCGCTTGTCCGCATATTTGTAACAGCTGACTTGCCTACCATTGTGGCAGCGCTCATCTTCCGCTCCCTGCAGCACGTAAGAGGCAGGCGCTCATGAAGCTCGTCCAGTGTGCGTTTTACGTCGCTTTTCCTTGCGTCACGATGCATGCCTTGCAGCCATGGTGATGAAAAGCGTCCACACGCCCTCAGATGGCTACTCTATCGAAGACGGGTGCGCATTTATGTTAAATGTGCAACCTATTGCATGGAATTTGTCACCCCTATGACAGACATTGTGCTGCAATTTGAGAAGGGGGCACATACACGCGAGTTGACATGAATGAAAGATCGAGTGGGTGTGTGGGCAAGAGATGTTCTTGCAGGTCGCCTTTTAATCCAGTACCAGATTACTTGTATTACCATGTGGCTAATGATGAACTTCGCCGCAAGATGAGTATTTGCCACGGCGAAACTATATATGTCGCTGAGGGTTCAGTTGCGTACATGATTTCTTAACCCCGCTATGGCGCAACATACGTGCATGTCAGATCTAGCATAAGAAAATAATTGGCTTTGGAATCGATGAATATATCTGATTCTGACTCATTGTTTTCATAAACATCATTCACACAAACTTATAGCTCAGACGGGTTGCACCGAAGTGATTAATGTCCTTATCGAAACCATCACAATAATTTGCCTGCAATCTACGCGTTACATATATATATATATATATATATATATATATATATATATATATATATATATATATATGTATATATATATATATATATACATGGATTCTATATACATACCAAAGAAGTCGCTTCCTATTTCATGCTGTGCCGGGTAAATGTTCGTATAGAATATCACCGATTTTTTAAAGTGTTCATAGTAAATACAGGAATCTATAGCTTAAAAAGTTTCTGTCATGCGTAGACCTAACGTTTTCCTAGTTCTATTTACATCTGCGGAGACCGGTATGATTTAACGTAATGCTACTACATTGACCAGTTTGAAATTCAAAACATCAGCGCAGGGTTAGTAAAGTCATGCGTCTCTTTTTCCCCGATCTCTTACTCAGGCATTTGTAACAATATGCGCACATGGTAAGAAGCAGTAACAGGCTTTCCAAACCAAGACCAAATTTTTTCGTGACGCAGATTTCACATGCATGCATTACTGGTCGAACACTACAGCAACTTCAGCGATGACTTTGGTAGTCTGTAAGACTTCACCTGACTTCGTAAGGTGCGTTCGACGTTTTCGGCGTGTCGATGTAAACGATTTCCAAGTTGATGGAATCGTCTTTGTCGACGTTTTAGTCAACTCGTTCCTAATCTAGAAAAAGACCGCTCACTACAAATGCGGTCGTACACAGCATATCACGCGTCGATACTCTTAGTAAGTCTAAAGCATTCACGCCAGTGTGTGAAGCTTAAAAATTTGGCAGAACACCATTTTTAGCTCCATGACCTATATCACGTTTCAGATGAGCCCCAAAGCCTTAAACGCTGAGCCTGCCGTGGTGTAAAACCAATAACCCATACACTGCGTCAGTTGGTGCACACGATTGTGTATCATAGGCAAGTTATATAAACTGCATGCCGCATTGTAGGCGCCTTTCTCGAATTTGCAATTTCATCCACACACAACACAAAGTTACGTATTTTGCAACTACTTGCAGTTCGATGAACTGGTATAAATTAGTGCACGTGTTGTTAATGCTGCACCAGTAATGTTTCATGTGATTTTAGAAGAGAGCGTGGTGTAACACAGAAATAAATGTCTTCCAGCAGTACTCCATAGAAGAAACAACATTGGCAGGCATTTATTTTTATTTTGCCCGAAAAAAATTCACCGAAACACGCTCTTTATACGCGACATGAGAACAACTGATATAACATAATATACCGCGCTGTAAATGGCCCCAGCCTTGCCATACATATATATATATATATATATATATATATATATATATATATATATATATATAACTTTTGGCATGTATGCGAATATATTGGCATTTGCATCCACAATCCGGTACTGGCTTAAACGTTTCGTCATGACAGGCCATGGTTACAGACCAGACGTGCATTACAAACCATTATGTAGGCAGAAGCATATACGCACCACACCGACATCATGTTTGAGGTTATACATTGGATGCGTATGCGAAAATATCGTGATGTTTTACCTCTTCATTATCTCAATGCCATAGGTGTTACATGGGTAGTTACCATTCGTTACGCTGTCGGTTCAAAAATGTGCTTTCAATCAAGAAGTTATCTCAGACAGTCACGTAATAATGCTTGCGGTTGCTCACAAAGCTCGCTGGGTTTGATACACGAAAATAGCGACCCAGGTGTAATACTTACCACATGTTGATGCAAGGGAAAATATTAAAAGTGAGTTTGAACCTTGTGTGGATATTCCTGCTACTTCGTTCGATGGACTACGCAAGATCCTAAGCGCGAATTTGGCAAAACCGTGAGAGGGTATTTATGACTACCTGAAAGATGGCAATACCTTAGTCCCAACAAGGTAATCATCTTGCAATGTCCTTCAATCAGAAGGGATCATGTTAAATGATCTTATGTGAGCAGGCAATTTGAAATTTGGAGTAGACTAATGACCGAATGGAGAAAAACGCTGATTCATGATAGACAGATTGATAGGAGGTCTAGACTCCATTCTGCACCTCCGTGTTAGTCTCAGTGTATAGTCCACATTGATTACTGACGTACGTTAATTGGCAACCGAATCTGTTCGACATTGATAATCTATCGAGCAGACTTCTTTCTAACGATCAAAGCTTATCATCGTGAAAACTAATCCATCTCTTCCAAATCACCTGACATATTTACCTCATAGGTTCCAAAAACTTCAAAATAGGTCACATTTAGCAAACATATACGTCTAACAAAACATTTCATCAGAGAACAAGGACGTATCATGGAAAAGTTCAAAGGATAACATGGTTTTATACTTTGCACCAGTGTTGGTTTGCTGTGGTGCGCCCAGCGGTTCAAAGCGGGTCTCGAGCCTCGGCTACCTCGCCAAACATGCCCGCAATGCAACCTCCGGCCTGGCCGGGCGGTGTGTGGATACTTCGAGGCAATAGCCCATGTCCTGATCAGCTGTTTGACACGATGTGAAATCATTATTGCCGGTGAATATGTTAACCATCCGCAGACGGAGGAATTATTAATGAATCTGTGCATATTAGATGAGTCGGCAAGAGCGCAAGAGCTGCTGGTTCTGCGGAATTGCCAAAACGGGCACCGCGTCCCGTGCTCCTGCTCCGGGCTGCTGCCGTGGTGACCAGCGCGGCTGAAACGGAGCTCCCTAGACCCCAGACCTCTCACGAGAACACAGGTATATTCAGGTACATAACGGGGCCAAGCGAGAGCGAGATTAAATGCGATTAACAGAGCAGGGCAACAAGAACTCCTACGGCACGCGTGACAACACATTTCATAAACATCACATGCATGTATATATATATATATATATATATATATATATATATATATATATTTGTCGTGTCTACAAAGCATTCTATGTGGTTCCTGAAAAATATATGCCCATTTCGTCCTTGCGCTCAGTAACTATTCCGGGCTCAATGGTAAAAGACTAACATACTCAGTACTATATGCCCAGTAATACCGCGCAGCACGTGCATTACGCGCAGTAAGAGTACGACAAGAAAAGCTTATGCCCGGACATCAAGCGCCGCAGTTTAGCACCGAGGATCAAGATAACCTTGCATGCATCGGTTTGTGCTAAATAGTGATGCACACACATATATATACACACACACACACACACACATATATATATATATATATATATATATATATATATATATATATATATATATGTGTGTGTGTGTGTGTGTGTGTGTGTGTGTGTACGTGTATGCATGTGCTAACTCCAACTCTTAAGGATTAGTCCTTTAAGCTGCAGTGGTATAGAAGGAAAGAAGAAAACGAGAAACGGTGATTTTTAGAAATACAGTAAGCCACATTGCATTAGAATAGCTGAACTTGACGGCTTTACCATCGAACTAAACTTCCGCACATTGCATGCCACTGGACCAAAATTTCGAACAAATTACTGAGTGCGACTTATCAACGATAATACAGCGAGGCATTATATAGTTTTATGGTTACAATGAGCCCACGCCTTCCACATTTCGCAAGTGCCTCAGCGCAGTTTGCAGTGCACGCCCAGTACAGTCTGCCCAACCCGCAGAGGCACTGAGAGCTGATGACTCCCTGTATTCCTCACCCGAAGCGGTCAGAGTGGTGCATGGGTGCGCTCGTGCCATATCATGCAGGCACTCATGCCATTCCATGGATAGCGCGAGACAATGCTGTACCCCTAATGTGTTTAAAATGTATGGTAATAGCGCAGGCCATCAAGTGCCTTCACGTAAAGGGCAGCTGTGAGGTCTTTGGCAATGAACTTACAGGAAGCTCTGGGTCAGTATGTCAGCCCTAAGACGAAGTGGCGTCCCAGGCTAAACTAGCTACCAGATATGAAGCCACCCATTCTCGCATGTTGCCGGTGAGTGCCGCCAATGTGTAGCCGGAGTCCCTGTCAGATGAAGGACCCATCCCCGCACGATAATGGCAACGACGTCATGCGAACAACGCAAAACAGGTACAACGAATGTGTCCGCACATTCCTGATTTGCATCAGAATATGCTTTGGAAACATGATCAGTTGATCAGGCGTTTACTAGCTCGTAAAGATATTATCATAGCTATTTTAGGCCCGATTGCATTTTTGCGCTGGAGAAGCATTTAAGAGCCTGATAACGCCAGCTGGCATGCATTTCATCAAGCCCCCGAGCCTGCACCTACGGCAGATTCTTTTCAGCGAGCTCAACTCTCGCTACAACCGACAACCGTCCGTAGAAATAGTGGAGCTGTACCAGCATCTAAAGCGATCGAAAGATGGATCAGATAGCACCAGTTCATCTACCTCCAAGCAGCGCCGTAAAGATAATGTTGCCGGGATTGGAGAGCGAGCGGCCACTGCTCCCTCATTCCGCCCGAAACGTACAGGGCTGTATGTCAATCGGAGCTAATTGTCCCGCCGTGTATCAAATCGCACAAAGACCAAACAACTTTTCTACCTGCGGATAATACGTGTAGCGTGCTAGATGAAGTATAATTGAATTATCTTCTGCTTATCGCAGGCAAACACGACTGAAATTATCTATTGGATATTTTTGTGATCATCAAGATGTCGACATCGGGACGGGGAAAAGAGGTTTATGTTTGAGTCTCTCCTAACTTTGGTTGCTACGCTAGATCACGCCGTAAGAAAGCATGCTATCCCGGACAAGCATTTAGTATTGTGCAAGCTTCAGCTGCAGTAGGTCCTACGCATGACATGCCATCAAGTAATTTTGATATGCACGGAACGGAAATAAAAGCTCAATATTAATGCACGTTAGCATGTATAGGCGTTATTATATACATTAGAATGCCCTCTTTCGCTAATCTCGTGACTAGCTTTTTACTACACTCTAGTGCTAACAGAGCTTCATCTACCACCTGATAAATATTGACCGTGAAAACATCGGGCCTGACATTGCCACTCAGATACGCCATTGAAGTGTCCACATAAAATTTATGCTTCCATTGCTGATAAACGTTATTCAGATATCAACGGTTAAAGCTTAGTCACGATGGCAAGTTACGAAAATAGCTTTGATCTACATATTCACACAATACTACATCAGTGTATGCTGTATTTTAGACAACACAAACGGCAAGACCACCACAGCAGCCTGCCAAGCCTGGTGAGGCCCGTCGGTACGAGTGTAAACAGAACCTGGTCCGTCCCAAAAGACCCAGCGTAAGAGGGGGGGGGGGGGGGGGGTGCCACCCGCCAGCCCCACAACATCGTTCACCTCTAGCCTGGAAACGGAGGGTGCTGGAGCCCGTCCAAGTCCAGGAAGTGTGCAGCACCAGAGAGCGCCTTCTACCACCTCCATTCTTCATGTCATGGCCTCTGTTCCGGACCCAGATTGTGTTGGGTGCCGTTCCGCGGCCAGATGGCGCTAGCCACGGTTCCAGAACCGGACGGAGTGGCAGCAGTTCTGGGTCCAGATGGTGCTGGCTGCCGTTCCGGCACCACATGGTCCTAGCTGCCGTTCCAGGACCAGAGGCCGCTGACTGCCGTTCCAGGACCAGAGGGCGCTGGCTGCCGTTCCAGGACCAGAGGGCGCTGGGTGTACGGCCGCTCCACCGCCCTACTTGCCGTTCGCGTCGGCAAGAGTAGTTGGGCGGGAGTCTGATCGTCTTGGAACAGCGGGTTTTTCACTTCCATCTCACCCGTCTGGGAACGAGTCGAATGGTTAATGCGTCATATCAACGATCATTTCGAGGCACAACATGGAACGGTATCGTTTGGCTGGTAGGATGGGCAAGGCCCTATAGAAATAACGTATTGGGATGAACGATGTGATTGACAGTTTTGCTTTATTCAACAGTTTCAATACGTAACGTCATCCTTGTGCTCTGGGAAAAGTACTGGACTTGTCATCCGGCGGGAAACTGGCACCTCTCTCAGTAATGTGCACTGCTTGGTCCGAGTGATCACGAAAAGTCGCTAGCGACAAGTCAAAGATCGCCGCCTGGTACGGGACGGCCGTGCCACAGTAGTTGGTGCCACGAGAAATAGCTCCCCCACAATGCCATCTAATTCAAATGGTCGGAGACAAACTAAGCCGAACAATTGGTTTGGTGCAGCTCAGCAGGGGTGATGGGCTCGAATGCAAACGGCAATGTTTAACAACTACTGTGAGTGGAAGACCAGCAGTGCATTGCGTGGGGGTGTACTGTGGGTGCAAACACATCCACAAACACGTAACGAGTTAATGATAATTGCTATCAAATGGTTCGCATGGGTGGCAAAACGAAGGTGGGTGAAGTGTTGGTGACATATAAGAACATCAATGTGAAACGTGTGAGTTATGCACCCCTGGCTAACCAAATTTCAATGATGCTAAGAAAAACGACAAGGTAGGGGACAAAACTAAAAAAGATCCATGAACGTTAATGATTGATAATTTCACCAAATTTGTTGTTCGGTGTTTTTGTAAAACACACTAAGGACGAAACATTTTATAACGCCGTACTGCGGTCCGAACCATTGCTTGGTTCGTCTTCTTCTGAACTGCACGTGCTGATAAGCGATGAAAGTTCCAGCTTAAGGGATGATCTCCACAAAACGTCACGTTCTAGGATGCACATTTTTGCGATGGATTGGTTGAGCGCTTTTCTCCGACATGATTCATCAAATATCCGAACTAATGTTTTTAAATGGAATGTTCCACATTTGAAGATATTGAAGCAAACATCAGATACGATGGATCACTTATGATGGCCCAGTTGTAACTATTGGTGCGCTTTTAGCTGGAAAAGAGTGCTTTAGACAACACATTTCTCTGTCTGGTATATATGTTTCTCCATGCGGCATTGTTTGATTGCTTCATCGTATTTTGCACAACATCGATTGAAAGCCAATTGGCGCCAGTTATATTTGGAATACATATTGCACACGAACGTCAGATACGAACGACTCCAAGATTATATTTTGCTTGGCCTTGTCCACCACGTAGCTAATGGAATGGCAAGATCTCAATGACGCTATCTTGGGGACATGGATGCCTGGGCGGCCTTGAAAGTCTCCCTGACATAGTTCGCACATATTCGCGAGTATGCAGTTCAGAGACTACGGTGGTTTTGGCCTTAAGGTCAGGACTGTGAACTGCACCGAATGATCTTCAAGATAACTATTTCAGTTCGAAACCCCATGCAAATGTGGAGCACTCCCTTTAACTGAATTACCCTAATTTCCGAGTTCATACTGTGGTGGCGAGGCCTTTGTCCCAAAAAGAGCATGTTTAATGTCGTCATCTAATAGTTGCCGTTCAGCAAGTCTAAAACCCAAGCAAAGTTTAATATGCAAAAGTGCATTTTTTTATTTTTCTGAAAACTTCACTCAAAATCCGGCAGCGTAAAAAGTGCGACGCATAGCCCGCGTAGTAAGATCATAATTTTTATTGCTGAGCTTGTTTTGAAAGGCTTGCACCGTGAAATTCCCTTGTTGTGCCACAACAGTCCAGCGATATTGGGCCACCAACGTTCACACCAGGCACAGGTGGCAACAGGGCTGCTATGCTGAAATAACCGAACTTCGATACACAACAACGTACTGAATTAATAAAGATATCCAGCAATCATATCGGTTTATCAAAGATTCAAGGCAATGCTTACGGTCACCGTCACGAAAAACATGGTTAAATAAAAGCTAAGAATAAAGATTTTTCATAGCGAACTCTGATTATTGGTTGATATTAGGATTTAAACAGCTTCTGATATTTTGGTGGTCGGTTAACTTCAGCAAAACCATACCGAAGGATAGGAACATTGGGCAATCGTGCCAAATGGCACGATATATTACATGACGTTACTTGCTGCATATCATTGCTATATGATGTGGCAGCGGTCACTACCATCGGGTCAAAGTAGATTTCATAACGGCCACACATTCGTAGGTTGCAACAGTGCGCATCAAATCTGCGCTGTGGATGCGTCACATTTCAAGCCTCACTTGACACCGGGCTTAACGCGGCTACCGCCGGCACTCTTCACCCGCCCGCCTGAGGAACTGTCCAGAACTGTACACCGACGCATCGCCCCCAGGAATGCTGCCAGCGCTTTGTTGGCCGGGAAGGGACGGGCTGCGGACAGGTGCCTGCACTCACCGGCGCCAGGCCGGGGACACTCGTAGACGGTGTAGTCGCCCTCCTCGTTCTCCTCCTCCGAGTCGACATCCGAGGCGGAGCCGTGCCGGCCGTTGTGGGTTCTGAAACAACGCCGCGTCAATAGAGACGCAACGGTGGGTGTGGGCGCTGTGCGCCCGACCCGCACCAGACGGCTGACGATCACGGGTTACTCCCGCTCAGCGCCCTGAGTGCGCCTCACCAGACGGCTGACGATCACGGGTTACTCCGCTCAGCGCCCTGAGTGCGCCCCCACCAGACGGCTGACGATCACGGGTTACTCCGCTCAGCGCCCTGAGTGCGCCCCACCAGACGGCTGACGATCACGGGTTACTCCGCTCAGCGCCTGAGTGCGCCCCCACCAGACGGCTGACGATCACGGGTTACTCCGCTCAGCGCCCTGAGTGCGCCTCACCAGACGGCTGACGATCACGGGTTACTCCGCTCAGCGCCCTGAGTGCCCCCCACCAGACGGCTGACGATCACGGGTTACTCCGCTCAGCGCCCTGAGTGCGCCTCACCAGACGGATGACGATCACGGGTTACTCCGCTCAGCGCCCTGAGTGCCCCCCTCACCCCCCCCCCCCCCCAACCCCCACCACCACCACCAAACGGCTGACGATCACGGGTTACTCCGCTCAGCGCCTCCGCGTAATGTTCAATGAATCCGATTAGCCAAAGGTCAAAATTACTTTCGCTGCACCAATGGCGATACCATTTTTTTGTCCTTGGCTTGACCTGAGTATTCTGGCGTAAAGCGCTTCTAGCGCAAGTCAGTTCGGTTCATTGCATTTACGGATCTTGTCGACGAATTAATTTTTCGTTAATATCATTTCCATGCGGGGAACTTTGCCTCAATTCCACGTAGGGGTTGATTCGGTGCATCAGAGTCTCGATTCACAGGACCAATCTATAAGGTTAAGCTTCATTTGCATTATGTGAAGTTTTACGGCCAATGGCCAATCATAGCTGATCTATTGGGCTAAGTTAAGTTTTAAGGTACACGCATGCTTGACTTAGCCTTCATGTTTGTAAAAATTATGTCTTACACCATTCCCTACATTTTGATCTATGGTCCCTGTCCCAAGTGGTATATACGCAAACGCACCATTTGAACTTTACTGGCAAGCGGAATGTCGGCGTACCGTTATCTTGAATATAGATATGAAAGATATGGTCAGAACAATTGCACGTTAAACGCAAGCGCTGATGTTCGTACAAACAGTGATGTTTTTCATCATTCCCCACATCTCGGCACCTGGTACCATCCCTGTCCACCGGCACATTATGATCTGCGCTATTTGAACGCTAAGGTAAGACCGGACAAATATATTACAAATCGTTCAAAGTTGTCCACTTTCAATCTCAGCCACACTTGAATCAGCAATTGGGGAGACACTTGAATTAAGACATGCTACAGCTTTGACCACACATATCTCTCCAACGGTTGTTCGTAGTTCTCCCATCATTTAAGTAAAATAGCAAGAACTCCAAAACAACCAAGCAATGCCACTGTCGTCCGCCCGAAACCATTCACAATTCGAGCTGATACCGTTCGCCACTCGCCGCTGTACGCAGATACCCGAGCACGCTCCGGCCATTCAACCATCAGCACCACGGCAATATAGCTAGATATAGGCCGTAATCTCCCGCCAGCTGGCGGGCCAACACGCCACCTGATGCGCATAGCTGACGACCACTCCCTCAGCTGTCGCCTACAGGCGGTCCTCAGCCAAACTCAGCCTCAGTGAAACCCAGCTTGTCGCCTACAGGCGGTCCTCAGCCAAACTCCAGCCTCAGTGAAACCCAGCTGTCGCCTACCAGGCGGTCCTCAGCCAAACTCAGCCTCAGTGAAACCCAGCCGTCGCCTACCAGGCGGTCTCCTCAGCCAAACTCAGCCTCAGTGAAACGCAGCTGTCGCCTACCAGGCTGTCCTCAGCCAAACTCAGCCTCGGTGACGCAGAGGTCAGCCTCACTGGCGAGTAACTCAGGTACATTTGTCAACTGCAGCGTACCACCCGGAAAAACAGACTTCGGGGTTCGGTGCAGTCATCCCGACTCGACCACGTCCAACCGTGGATCCCAGCCGTCCTTCCAGCTTCTAATCCAGCTTCCAATTGTCGGGACAGGCCCTCAATCACAGAGATCTGCTTCCAAAGTCGATGTGATTTAAAGCAGTCATGGACTTTACCGAGAGGGAAACGAGATAAAAGTTGGCACCAACGAGGTCATCTGAGTCCCAGGTTAACACATAAGCGCGGTGACCCACCCGTTGACCTCTTTCCCAGGTCCGGTCGCCGCCCCGATGACCTGCATCCACGGCCCAGATGTCGGCCTGGCGACCCATTCCCAGCTCTCGCACGACGCTTCCCCTCTGGTGGCGCCGGCTCCAATTAATCGACCGGAGCGGTGGGGACAGTAATCAGCCGTCGCCGCGTCCCCGGAGGCCGGCGCCACGCCACGCGGGGACGTCCCGGGCACCGGCCGGGCAGCGACCGGGCAGTGCCAGATGCTCTCTGAGCCTGAGCCGGCCGGCAATGAGGGGAGCACACGACCCTGATGAGCCGAGCAAAGAGCCTTTTGTTGGTACGCGAAGTGCCTGGTGTCTTTTCACCGGGCCTGATAGTGCCTTTCAAACAGAAGTGCGCAGTTCGTTATGGATGGTTGGATAGCTGTTCGAGAGCTTACCATAGAATG
>NW_023596879.1:0-115894 GCF_011947565.3 Pollicipes pollicipes
AGATGTTCTGCATGAGACTGCATCCAGAGTCATACTCAGCGCAACTGAGTCATAGACTCAGTCATACTCAGCTTGGTCTGGAGCCGGAGTCTAGTTCCGAGAGGTACCGCTGGAGCTGCCGGCCAATCTCGTGCAGAAACCGTAGATGAAGCCGCGGGCTTGCGCTAGGACTGGAGCAGCTGCAGCTGGATCATGGCGCCCCAGTCCTATCAGAGACGTGACGTGGGGTTGGGCCTGACCCGGAGCCGAGGTTGGGATCCGGAAGCCGGCAGTCAGCCTCGGGCCGTCCCGAGTCAGCCGGGTTAATGACTGGTTGACCCGCCGGTCACGGCGCCCTGCGCCGGCCTCTTATTCATTGTGCGGCCGAGCCGCGGGCCTTCGCTCATTACCGGGAAAGTGATCTCATGTCAACCTGGAGGACCTGTTGGCAGCGCGTCTGACGCAACCCGCGCGCGCCGCTCGAGAGGCGCCCGAGCCGGGACCGGAGCGGCGCCGACCACCGCCCGGGAGACGGTCGGCCGGCGGCGGGGCGTCGGGCCCGGCCGATGGCGGGAGTCGGGCCCGGCCGGTCGTGGGGCGTCGGGCCCGGCCGGTCGTGGGGCGTCGGGCCCGGCCGATGGCGGGGCGCCGGACCGGCCGGCGGCGGGGCGTCGGGCCCGGCCGGTCGTGCGCGGCTCCCGCGGGACCCGAGCCGCGTGAGCGCCCGATGAGACGAGCCCAGTCGACCGAGACAGAGCGCGTGGCCGTCGTAACTCAGCGGACGACTGCTGCGCCGAGTTTTAGAGCCCCACCAATCACAGGCAGTGATAACAGCGGCAGCCATCGGCCGGAAAGCTTAATGAAACCCGGATGATCTATCGGCCGCGGCTCAGGGGTCAGTCAGATGATCTATCGGCCGCGGCTCAGAGGTCAGTCAGATGATCTATCGGCCGCGGCTCAGGGGTCAGTCAGATGATCTATCGGCCGCGGCTCAGGGGTCAGTCAGACGATGTATCGGCCGCGGCTCAGAGGTCAGTCAGGCGATGTATCGGCCGCGGCTCAGGGGTCAGTCAGATGATGTATCGGCCGCGGCTCAGGGGTCAGTCAGACGATGTATCGGCCGCGGCTCAGGGGTCAGTCAGACGAAACCGTGGAAAACATACAGGCGGCCACGGCGTGCGTTTGTGCGCGCTCCCCACCGGCGACCATACATCACTGTGTGTACCAGGTCAGCCGACGCATCTCTCATCAGGTGTACTGGCGGGTCAGTCTGATGATCAGCTCCGGTAGGGAGTCAGTCTGACGATCAGCTCCGGTGCGGGGTCAGTCTGATGATCAGCTCCGGTGCGGGGTCGGTCTGATGATCAGCTCCGGTATGGAGTCAGTCTGATGATCAGCTCCGGTGCGGGGCCAGTCTGATGATTAGCTCCGGTGCGGGGTCAGTCTGATGATCAGCTCCGGTGCGGGGTCAGTCTGATGATCAGCTCCGGTGTGGATTCAGTCTGATGATTAGCTCCGGTGCGGGGTCAGACTGAAGATCAGCTCCGGTACGGGTTAGTCTGATGATCAGCCCCGGTGTGGAGTCAGTCCGATGATCAGCTTCAGCATGACTACATTCCGCTGACCCGCGCCCCGTCAATCGAGTCAACTGATGGCCGAGGTCGCGGCGGTGGACTCCGACTCCCGCGTCGCCCAGCGCGTAATTGTTAATCTGCGCGGTGGCCTCTCAGCGGGCCCTCCGTCACGTTCTCAGGCGAACACGCGCTCCGACAATGGAGCCGATTCATCACCCTCCGGCTGCCGGGCCGTCGGCTGTGAGAAGCCGACAGCGAGCGCTGGCGGTAGCGCCCTCGCCGCCGAGAGCCCCTCCAGGAGGACGGACATCACGCCGGCGCGACGCCGTGGCGATTGGAGGAGGCACACGCCGCTTGGGTGCCGGCTAGTTCGCGCCACGGGCCCGTGGTTTTCCTCATTTGCATAATTTCGAGCGGTAATGATACGTTGTCAGTGTCAAGTAATGCGTGGGTTTTCCCTCGCAGTTAACTGCGGTGCATCTCACTATGGGAAGTTTAATTATTCATTATATCTCTAAGATCAGGCTTCTTTGTGATACGTAGTTCTGAATACGCTTGGCATGTTTGGCACAGAGAGCTTGGCCGGTGATACATCTTTGAGAATTTCCACAGGACGGACACGGCCATATCGGTCCCGGTGACTTTGTGTGGACGGGCCGGTGTTAGCAGTGGTGGGGTTGTCTTTTTGTGGTGACATTCTGTCGCCTTTCTCCGTCGGAGCCACGCGGTGGCACGGCGTCACCTAACGCCGCATTAGTGCCATTCCACGCAGCTGGCGCCACAATCACTGCGTTGCGCGACACCACCTCGGTGGCACATATCAGCGGCCAGCTAATCAACGCGCGAGCCAACGCGGCATGGCACTGACTCGGTGCCGGCGCCGCAGCACCGGCGGCTCCGGCCGGGAGTGGTCCGAAGGTACCGGCTGAGGAGGGCGACGGTACCGGCTGAGAGGGCGACGGGCGGCGGTACCGGCCGAGAGGCCGACGGGCGGCGGTACCGGCCGAGAGCGCGACGGGCGGTGGTACCGGTCGCCTACCGGGTACCTTCGTATCCCTCCTGACCCCTGCTAACGGGTCTCTGCCGTCGGTTCCCTGTTATTGGTGTTTTACTGTCCGTACCCCGCCGCCTGACCCCAGTGACGCCCCGTCTTGGATGACAGCTGTGGATCCCCTGACACCATTGCGGGAGCCCTACTAACGGGTTTATGTTTCCGGGCCGCTGCTGGTTTACACTCCCGGGCCTCCGCCGTCAGGCCTCCGCCTTCAGGCCTCCGCCGTCAGGCCTCCGCCGTCAGGCCTCCGCCGTCAGGCCTCCGCCGCTAGGTTGCTGCTCGCAGGCTGCTGTTGTGGGGTCTTGCCGGAAGACCCCCACTGGGTCTTTACAGCTTAGCGCAAGGGCAATGGTATCATTGCAAACGGCTCGAAATGACTTTTGCAGATGTCTGTTACCAAAACGCTGGGTGCTGAATTCATGATATTGAAGATATAACGTCTTCAGTCGAGATAGTCTTCCTTCAAACACATCATCACATCTAAGGACGTGGCACTGGTCTTGATGAGTTGGATCATCTGGATGAAATTGGTCTCTCTCCGCAGAGTGGTTTATGGGATTGGTGTCGCAACCGATGCTGAAAAGTTCTCTGGGACGCCTGTTTCGGTGTCATTTGGACAGTGCTACAAAGCTCAGGAGATGTGCCGATCACTGCGCCAATGGGAGGAGCAGCGAAACTTCCCGGTAACACATTGCAAGCTTCTCGGACTTCATAGCAATGCATCTAACTATATGTGCCTTGAGTTTTCGAGACGTCGGCGACGGTTTGTTTTTGTAGCAGAGCTGGTGGTCCATAACGTGCCTTGTGTCGTGTTTGAAGAAACCCCTGATTCATCTCATACCATAGGCTCAGTTTATGGACAGAGCTTTGCGGTCTTCTACAAACATTTCCCTATGGGCTTGGAGACGTCCATAACAAAAACCAACCAAACCTTTGCAATATGGCGGCCGTTTGATGCCACCTTCGCCGGTACCTCTGCCGGCGGCGGCGGCCGGATGACTGACCCCCGATGTCAGATAAACGACTCGAACTGGGCCAGTGTGATCTGCCGATCGCCGGCCACTGTGACGTCCACGGCTGGCCGGCCGGCCCCAGCCAATCAGGTCACAGCGCGTGCTGCCATCGGTCAGCCGGCGCGGCGCTGATTTGCACCACGCCATTACCCTCGAGCTGATTTGCCGAGTCAGTGCTCCTCCGATGCCGTCACGCCGATCGGCGGACGGGCCGGGCGGTGCTCGCGGGACGGGACGGGCGGGCCGGGCGGTGCTCGCGGGACGGGACGGCGGGCCGGGCGGTGCTCGCGGGACGGGACGGGCGGGCCGGGCGGTGCCCGCGGGACGGACGGGGGCGGGCGGTGCTCGGGACGGGACGGACGGGCCGGGCGGTGCTCGCGGGACGGGACGGGAGGACGGGCCGCGGCGGTGCTCGCGGGACGGGACGGGCGGGCCGGGCGGTTGCCCGCGGGACGGGGACGGACGGACCGGGCGGTGCCCGCGGGACGGGACGGGCGGGCCGGGCCGGTGCTCGCGGGACGGGACGGACGGGCCGGGCGGTGCTCTCGGGACGGGGCGGACGGACCGGGCCGGTGCCCGCGGGACGGGACGGACGGGCCGGGCCGGTGCTCGCGGGACGGGACGGACGGGCCGGGCCGGTGCTCGCGGGACGGGACGGGCGGGCCGGGCCGGTGCTCGCGGGACGGGACGGAGGGGCCGGGCGGTGCTCTCGGGACGGGGCGGACGGACCGGGCCGGTGGCCCGCGGGACGGGACGGACGGGCCGGGCCGGTGCTCGCGGGACGGACAGGACGGGCCGGGCGGTGCTCGCGGGACGGGACGGACGGGCCGGGCGGTGCTCGCGGGACGGGACGGGCGGGCCGGGCGGTGGCCCGCGAGACGGGGCGCGGGCAGCGATGTCGGCACCCCCGGCTGAGGGCCAGTAGCGGGTGACGGCTGACCAGGCTGACGACGGAGACGGCCCGGCGACGCCGGTGGGCTCGGATGGACACACTGCACTGGCCGGATGTTACCAGGTTGTTCAAAGTTGAGGAGTTCGGAGCCGCCGGCTCTCTTGTGTGGTGCTGATGGATGATACTTCTGCCCAAATAGCGCTCAGTCACCCAATTTGCTGGGTGCCGGGTGAGATTAGCAGTTGATGACAATCAGAGAGGGGAGGTTTAACGGACTGTGTCACTGCGTTATCTGTATTCCCTGGCCGAGGCGGTCGGAGAGAATCGTGGACACCGTGAAAGCCGCTGCCTTCGGAATTCTTGGGAAAGTTATGCGGCACTCGGGTGGAGATGTCCTTATGTAGCCTCTGCAGTGCTTGCAAGGACTTCCGGTTTGCGGTAGAACTCCATAGGGGTTGTGTGCTAGATAAGTGCTTCATATGGTATTTGTTTGTTCCGTTTTGAGGACCCCCATTTCTTGGGAGATTCCAGTTTTCCTGTCCATGCTTACTGAAGCACTGCAATGCTTTTCGAATGTCTCTGATAGTAATGTCATCTTACAGACATTTCTAAGCACCAATTTACACACGTTCTCAATGGATTCGTCGTATTGCATCTCAGGCGATAAATTATACGGAAATGTGCCACGGCAAACTCTGTTGTTTGTGATAACCTCCTGTCGTGCAGGTTAGAGGCACCAAGATGCTTAAGTTCAATCCACGCCTCTGATTCGCACACGGTAAGCACGCACTTAGCTGTGGTTTGACTTCGATCACGCGCGTCCTCCGGCAGACTCTACAGCCCGTGTATTTGTAGTGTCGCGAGACGCCCGGGTGCCGGCGTCTGCATATTTTGTTAAAGCACACTGATACGAGCCTATGCCGTCACGTCAGCCGCTGGGATCAATCAGAATCGATCACAGTCGCGTGACGTTTTCCGCATGTTAACACAGCGAAGCGGCGCCAGCCGTGGAGATGCGGCGGCGGGGCGGAGCGGGTCTCGCTGGCGGGACCAGTCGGGCGCGCCGGCCCGATCACGCCGAACGCCCCACTGACGCCTGTCGCCTCTGCGGGGAGGGGCACTGGCACCGGCGGCTGCCGGCCGGCGTCCACAGGAGCCGTCGCCGAGGCTCAGGGACGCGGCGGCATCGGCGGCACCGCTCTAGTGTCCTCTGCTGCCAGCGACCCCGGCCGAGTTAGGCGTCACCGTGGCGACAGCCCAGGAGCGGAGAGCGCTGGCGGCGCCTCAGACCACGCCGGCCGGCTCTCGTCGGCGCCGTGACCGTCCGTTCCTGCGGCGGCCGTCAGCGGTGTGGCGTGTGGCACGATCGGACCGGCCTGACCCGAGCACAGACTAAACCCGAGCCAGTGTCGGGGCCAGAGCCAGAGCCAGGGCCGGACCCAGAGCCAGAGCCAGCGCCAGGGCTGGAGCCAGAGCCAGCGCCAGAGCCGGGGCCAGAGCCAGCACCAGAGCCGGAGCCGGAGCCAGAGCCAGAGCCAGAGCCAGAGCAGCACCAGAGCCAGCACCAGAGCCGGAGCCGGAGCCAGAGCCAGAGCCAGAGCCAGAGCCAGAGCCAGAGCCAGAGCCAGAGCCAGAGCCAGAGCCAGAGCCAGAGCCAGAGCCAGAGCCAGAGCCGAGCCTCCCGGAAACGAGCTCAGGACGGGCGGAAGGAAGGCAATCAGCCACGGCGACGAACCTCTCTGGCCAGTCGGGGCCGCTGTCTGAAAATGGTTTCTCTCAATGCCACACCATAGTCAATATGCGGTCCAAGTAAATGCACGCCGACGTTGTGTGCGTCATTGGGGCTCTACGACGCACTCAGCTGCTGAGGCTTTATGACGTCTCCTGCCTCTCACCCTGGCAGGAAGGACGGGCACCGCGGGGAACCGAACCCCGTACCTCCGGTTTCCAGACGCGCAGTGGTTAACGCCTACCGGCACCCCTGCATGCATGTCGACGTTAGGCGGAGCCGCACCAAGCTCTCTTCCTCAGCCCACCTTAAACGCCGCGTCTAATGGGGAAACCACAACAGTTTTTGGTGATCACTTAGAAAAGGCGTGGCTTCCTTGCGAGATGGAGAGCAATAGTTTGCTATGCTGTGCCAGGTCCAGTTTTGCCGACGGACATTCCGCCGCCGTTGGCTGGGGCCCTTTCGCGGAGCTTGGGTAGCCCTTCCGCGGAGCTTGGGCTGATATTCATGATCTCTTGGGTCGTGAATAATCTAGGAAATGGCAGAGCGCGTTGGTCTTCGATGCATAGGTTGCCGCCGTTTCAGAATAGGCTTCCCCATGAAAAATGCGTCTTCTTGGACTGCCGGAACGGTCCATTTGCATTTCATGGACTTCTGCACCGTCGTGGTGTAATCGGTCCCGTTAAAGCATGACCCAGTTCGGTGTCCATGCCGTATGGTCAGGGCCACTGGCATGATTTGCCGTGCTGCCTGATAATCACACATCCACTGATGAAGGGATCTATATTCACGGACATAAATTCTCGTGTTGTCACGCCGCAGGGTTCCGCGTGATAAGATGCGATCCCACGGTTGGAGTCAAACACCGCCACCGACCGACCAATCACCGCCTTGGCTCAAGCCCATGTCCCGCTGTCATTGTAAATCTCATCAGCGCACGGCGTCAGGCGCCGGTCAGCTGCCGTAAATCGCTCCGGCCGCCAGTGAAATGCACCGCCTCCCGTGGCCCGACTGGAGCGGGCCGGGCGCTCGCGGGGCTCGTGGACTTGACACACTTGGTGCCACTTGTCCTGCACCGAACCGTGACGTCCAGAGGTGCACAGACTCCAGCTTCATGCTGCGCCAGATGTGCTCCTGTCGGGAAAGTAATTATTTCTCAGCAATCACTAAGGGCGTGTTCGCAGCGGCCCGAACGACGCAAAATCTATACCTCACAGTCACTCGTGACGTCATACCCCATAGATTCTGCGCCGTTTGGAGTTCGCGGCGACCCGGACGACAAGGATTCGATGCGACGTCACGTAGTCTTTACAGGACGAGCAGAATATTTTGATGTGACTCGATGGGAGTGAGACAGAAATGGCGCAACACATTCAATTATAAACAAGTTGATGCCCAAATCAATATTGCCTGCCCAGGACCGACCACGACTGATGTAAAGGTGTTCACAACGTTGCAAAGAGCAGATTTGCAGATCAATTCTTAGAAGCGCTCAAAGTACCTACAAACGGAAATGTTGTGTCTTTGCACAGTTATTGGCACGACAGTTACGAAGATACAGACAAAAAAACAAAAACAAAAAACGGGTTGCGCTGCGAACGCGCCTGGCGAAGATTACACGTGACGTCACGTAGAACAGATCATTCTTGGTGCGCCACGAATACACGCTAAATGCTTTCATCAGAACCTAGACAGTAAACAAGATCGAGGTAAAATAACACTATTTGAAACCTGCTGTATCTTTTGCTTATTATCAATAATCGAGTGCATTTTGACCAGACAGAGTCAAAATGACTCGAGGCGCGTTCGCGAAAGAGATGCAGAGTGAAAAGTCTGTTGGTGACACTTTGTAATGGAGGCTGCACCGAGTCGCTGTCGGAAACTGACTTGACTGCCATATGCTTTCAGAAAGATTGTGTCAAGAGGTGGGGACTTGCCTTTTACAAGATCCCAGTTCTAGTGCCTAACGGAGCCTGACTAGCACTGACACGGCCTGACCGACGTCGACACGATCTAACCCGTACTGGCATGGCTTTACCCATACTGACACGGCAAAACCCTTACTGACACGGCCTCGTCCATACTCACGCGGCCTGACCCACACTGACACGATCTGACCCTCACTGACCTGACCTTACCCATATAAACACGCCCTAGCCTATGCTGATATGGCCTGGCCCATGCTCACACGTTTTGACCCATGCTGACAGGGTGGGATCCGTCCAGTCGAGCCATCACAGCCTAGCGGAGCTGGACACTGACTCCTGACCCCTGACCCCTGACCACTTATCCTTAACTTTGGCCCTGCCCTGTTCTGATTAGAACTGATCAAGAGAGATCTGAGAGCAAGAGAGCAAGACCTGATCCGGCCTGAGCAGGCCTGATCCGGCCTGAGCAGGCCTGATCTGGTCTGAGCAGGCCTGATCCGGCCTGAGCAGGCCTGATCTGGTCCGATTCAAGCAAGTCCACGTAGTGCCGCTTGACTCATGCTATGGCTTAATGAACACCTGTTGAGTCAGTGCACCTCATCGATCCTGGCTGGGACCGTCAGTATCGCTCGGGGCCTCCTTACTGAGAGCGGTCCGACCCAGACGCGTCAGGCCAGCGGGGGGCCCGAGGTCGAAGCTGCTGGGAGCCTCCTCGGGGCCTCCACGCTGAGTGCGGTCCCACCCAGACGCGCCAGGCCAACGGCGGGGGCCCGAGGTCGAAGCTGCTGGGAGCCTCCTCGAGGCCTCCACGCTGAGTGCGGTCCTACCCAGACGCGCCAGGCCAACGGCGGGGGCCCGAGGTCGAAGCTGCTGAGATCCTCCTCGGGGCCTCCTCGCTGAGTGCGGCCCGACCCTGAACGCCGTCTCTCTCGTTACAGAGGTCCGGACACCTCCGCGGGGACGTTACGATGAGCCGAGCGAAGACAGCGTCGGCTTCGAAGCCTACCAGGTCAGTGATGGTGGAGCGGCATAGAAGGGTATAGGAACGAGGGAGAGGGATGGAGAGGAGGGGACGGAGAAGTATAGGGAGAGTGAGAGGGGAGAGGAGGAGGACAGAGGAGAGGATGAGAGAGAGAAAGGGGAGAGGCACGGGAAGGAGAGAGAGAGAGAGAGAGAGAGAGGGGGGGACAAGGAGAGAGGTGCGTAAAATATGCAAGCAGAGGAAGAGAACGGGAAGGCAAACGGAACGAACTGATGGCATTTTCTGGTATGGTAGACAAATCTTCTGTCTTAAACCACGCCGCAGTTCTTACCAGGCCACACAGTCTTCGTGTACCAATACATTGATTGGTATTCCATAAGCTTTGATGGCATGCTTCATTGCGCTATCATGCCTTAATTGGTGCCCAAGATGGCAGGATGGGCTGTTAGAGAAGCTAACTTCACCTAACTCAGCGCTGACGGATGGCGCATGGCCGGACTTCTCAGCAGTCTCGCCACTGGCTTTTCACACAGTCTTGTGATTTGCGTTGCGAGGATATGACGGCCGTTTTTGCATGAAAAGTACGACGCCCCCCCCCCTCCCCCCCCCCCCCCCCCACTGGCAGGCATCAACAACGTGACGTGCGAGCTGCAACAACTTTTTAAGTTTGATGATTCCACTTGAGCTTCTGAGAAAATCACCCATTATCGGTGTTATTTCTATAAACCTATGGTGAAGCACATTAAGGCAGATGTCGAATAAATTAGCATATATGTGTTATTGATGTTGTGTACTGATTTACATTGCACAATTATCCAGCCCTTGGCTGGCACCCGAGGCCTCTATTAAACCGTCGGGATTCCCTACTCAGTCGACGAGCTTGACATCACAGAGGCTCGCTGGCTCATGGAATAGCTAATCGTGCCCCGTTCGTGCTCGAGAGACAGCTGCATGGGCCGCGTGCCCGGCATGCACTGGCGTCGCGGCGGCGGCCTTTGCGGCTGCCGGCAGTGTGGCCCCGCCAGCGGCGGCGGTCCGGCCGAGGCCCATCCATCACTGCCGTACCGGCTCGTCCGCCGCGCCGGTCAGGGGGCGCCAGACGCGCGGGGGGCCGCCGCCGTCAGACTCCCCAGCGCGCACACCGCCGCTGTCACGAGCTGGGCTCGCCGACTTCAGCTCCTGCAGCCGCTGCTGACTGCCGTCATCACCGCGGGGTGGGACGGAATGACCCGCTTTCAGCTTCAAGCCCAGGGGTACATATATATATATATATATATATATATATATATATATATATATATATATATATATATATATATATATACATATATATATATATATATATATATATTGCATACCCGCCAATCGCACACCGGCTTGTTTTAACGTGCGCGCTTCGCTCGCTCGTGGTGGCTCCGAAGTGGCGTGACCCACCCGTCCGATTTTCCCGCATACCGGCTGACAAGCACCGTCTAATGGCTGCCTTGTCGGGCACGATCTTTGGCGACTTTGCCATCGGCATGCTGAAATGCGACGACTAAGGCAGAGCGTGCGACACCTTTTCCTGGACTTGAAGAAGGCATCCGGGGACCATGAGGAACATCAAGCTGCTCTGTGTTAAGGCAAAACGACTACTTTTGCGCTCTCAACCATAAATCTGTGGTACTGCTTAACCATGCACTTTTAGGGACAGGTGCCAAGCAGCTATATAGAGCGGTAGCTCATAGCTCCACTGACGAATCACCATGGGATCACCTGTGAGATAGCCAACTTATGGGAGACGGTGCATGTGTTTGTTCCAGGTGCTGTCCTGCACCTAGCTGGCTTTGGCTCTGGCTTGGCTTGGCTTTGGCTTTAGCCGCATATGGAACCAACTCACGTGCATCCCCGTGAGCACATGTTTCGAGATAAAAGTGTTCATAAACGCATGCCTGGCATATATACCTATCAATTGACTGACTTTCCGATTACTAATCAATTACGTTGCTACTGATGCCTACATTATCTGACCGTGATGCATGATGGTCTTTCGTGAGGGTTTAGGGTGTCAGCAGGCATCGCGGCGTCTTTCTGCAACAAATCTGCATATTGTCTTGCAGGCTAGCCAATTATTATGTATGCAAACACCCAGCGGAAATACATTGCATAAAACAATATATTCCGCTCGTCGCCTGCACCTGGTCGCAGATTTTACCACAAATGGAAAGTCCATTGCAGGAAAGTGCCTGATAAAGCCATGGGGTTCCGTTGCCTTTTCAACTAGCGACGGCCACCCGTATTATCTGAGAGCCTGTCATATATTAATGAAACAGCTCTCATAACAAGATTCAAATGGCGAGCTATGTTTTAACCCAGGTAAATAGTATGGTAGATTAGCCATACTTGTTGCCCGTCATCCACAGCAGAAAGCTTTGTATCAATAGCGTAATATATCTCTTATAACTGTGTGGCCACACAAGAAAGCATGCAACAGCAAATAGCACGTAACCTTGTTGCGTGCATCGGGATCTGACGTAAATAATATGATTCAAACTTACATGATATATAGCTGCAGCGAAGCATGCAGACGTACTATGACGGCATGTGTTATTTGTCGTGTTATCGTATGCAGCACATATTGTAGGATGACTCACGGGGACAGAAGTGATGGTCGACACATTCCCAGCTCCGCGGGAAGTAAATGAACTCCTATGCAGAAACCGGCCCTGACTATTTGGCTATAGCGCTTGGCCGTTGACACCACCCCGGCGTTGGACCGTACAACGGTTGGGAACGCCACCTGCTACGCCTGGCCGTCCTGACTGTTCCGTCAACAGGGGTAGACCACCACGTTAGGCCCAGCCAGCCTCTCTAAGCCGTCTGCCTTCCCTTCTGACAGCCCTGCCGGTCCCCCAGCAGCCTCCGCACCACTCACCTTTCCACCACCCGCAGGGAATAAACGAGCGCGAGATGAACAGCCTACACAAGCGCATCCCTGGGCTGCGGCGGCACGACCCCAAGACGTCGACCATCCGGCAACACTACTACCCGGAGGGTGGCTGGGGCTGGGTGGTGTGCGGCTGCGCCTTCCTCGTCCACCTGGTGATCGCTGGCTTCCAGCTCAGCTACGGCGTCCTGCTGCTGCACGTGCTGGCCGCCTGGGGCCGCGAAAGCTACATGAAGGCCGGTGAGTGACGCCGCTTGGTTCTCTGATCGGTGCTCGGTCGGGGCGTGGACGTGAGCGGGTCGTTGTGCCGCTCCGGCGTGACCTCTGACCCCGCCCCGTCCCTGTATGTCCGAGTCGTCCTGTTACATTTTGTCCCTTGGCGCTGTCTCGTTGCGTGGTGTTCTGTGGCTCCCAGTTCGCTCCTGGTGCTCTGTTCTGTGGCTATTACTCCGTTCCTGGTGCTCTGTTCTGTGGCTTCTGCTCCGCTCCTGGTGCTCTGTTCTGTGGCTCCCACTCCGCTCCTGGTGCTTTATTCTGCGGCTCCTGCTCCGCTCCTGGTGCTCTGTTCTGTGACTTCTGCTCCGCTCCTGGTGCTCTGTTCCGTGGCTCCTGCTCCGCTCCTGGTGCTCTGTTTTGTGGCTCCTGCTCCGCTCATGGTGTTCTGTTGTGTTGCTCCTGCTCCGCCCCTGTAGTGTCAGGGTATGACCGCTCTTGTGTGCTGCTGGTCATGCCTCATTCCTACAGTTCCGCGTCACGTCCGGTTCCCGCGTGTGTTCCTCTGATGCCCGTTTTCGCTTGACCCCGGCCGCGCTCCGTTTCTTTGTGCACACGCCTGGTCACGGTCCGTTCCGCGTGTCGCTGCTCGTGCCCGCTCCCCGTGGCTCGGGCGGCGGCGTGGGACGTGCTTGAGGAGCCGGGTCGGTGAGTCAGCTCTGCGGGGCGGGGCCGCGGCCCACCACGCATCAGGGGCGCCGGCTATCGTCGATTCCCATCTGCGGCTCGGTCTGTCGTCACGAACCCGTCATTGGTCACTGACGCCGGGCCGGGCGGGAAGTGGCGCACGCTGCAGCCGGGGCGTACACCGGCGTGAGGCTCGGCGCTGAGAGCAGCAGGAAAAAGCAGGCTGCCTCCTGCTGCTGATGTTGGCTCTGCGGGCTGCAAAGTGGATGTTGCACTCATACGAAATCGGGTACTTTTCTCTCATTCATAGTAATTGCTTGGCTTGCTATACGTTGCACTTCAGTCACGGGCAGAGATAAGTGAGTTTCTGTCGTCTCCTATTCATGTGAGAACTTCGCTGCGGTTCAGTCTTCTATCCCAGACCGCAGCACACGTGTCTGTTATCAGCGTCAGCATGTCGTCAACAACGCGCCAGTCAAACTCCGTCCCCGATTTTAATGAGCCCAGCAATGGTATCGAGATCAGTTGGCTGCTCCAAAGTCCCGACGCGTTGCTTGTTAACGAGGCCCAGCACAATCATGACTCGGTGAACCGTGTGAGAGGCTGGATCTGATGGCCAGCTATCCGGGCCCTCCGGCGAGCCGGTGCCAACCAATCACAGCCGCCGGGGAGCGCGCCAGCCCCTGCATCGAGCGCCGGCTCGTGGCGGGCTTTACCGGACGGGCGTGCCGGTCGCCGCTTTAGATAGACGCGTCCAGCTGGTGCGTCAATACATCTGGCAATGACAAATGAATAGGTCCGCCTCGTCAGGTGTGGACAGCTGCTGACCGGAGCGCCAGCTGCTGACCGGAGCGACAGCTGCTGACCGGAGCGCCGGCCCGGTCCTTGAGAGATGCCCGGGCTGGGAGCTGACGGGGTACCCGGTCCGGCGGCGACCGACCCTGCTGAGGCGTCTCCGGCTGGCCAGCCGGCCACCACCGATCAGGAGAGCCCGCCCGCTGGTCAGCCGGCCACTCCTGATCAGGATAGCTCGCGGCTGGCCAGCCAGCCACCACTGATCAGGATAGCTCGCGGCTGGCCAGCCGGCCACCACTGATTATTATAGCTCGCGGCTGGCCAGCCGGCCACCCCTGGTCGGATAATTATTTGTCGTCCCGGGTAAAGACGAGAACGTGCTCTAAACGTTCATGCCGCACACATAGATGTCGGCTCACTGTTCAAGCGGGTAATGTGCAACTCTGAGAATGAAGCTGGATGTGGAAATGCTGATAGCGTCGATAAACTTCGCAACTATTTTTGTATCCAGTAGAATCGTCGTCACTGACCACTGATCCTAGATGCATCCTGTTAGAACACTCTGAGATACGTGGACCAAACAACATTTCTATTAAGGTCAGATGCTTAAGCAGGGTATTTAGTTGACATCTAGTTATGCACAGGTCATACCTGATCGTATCCCAACATCTTTATCTAGCAGCTGATTGCATATATCTTCAAAGAAATACTTCTTGAACGTAATGGACAGTTTCCCTACTCTCTGACTTGGGCGACATTCGGATAGCGTGATCGCTACATGGCAACAGCACTAGAAGCCCTTGGAGATCCCCCCCATTAAGCAACCCATAAATAGTGTGTTCTATGATTAATCCTTCAGCAGTACTGAGCCTGCGTGATGAATCGACGGCAGCTGGGACTCTGTGTGATGACGCACCTGGCGTCGCCGCACTTCTGCTGAGCGCGACCGCTCTTCGCCACCCTCTCTCGTCATTTTTTGTCAGTAGGGCTCCGCCTAATGCCAACACGATTACCGCGCTAATTGGACTGCGGCGAGCCGCCAACCAAGCGGCAAAAACCAGGTGTCGCCACCGGAGCGGGCCGCACGTGCACCGCCGGCTCTCCTGGTCCGCCGGCAAAAACGGCTCCGATGCCGGCCCGCGTCAGGCAGCTGACTGAGTCCGGCAAACTGACTTCAAGTCTGGGCCGAAACCAGTAACCTGACTACGAGTCTGGGCTGGGTCCAAGGACCTGGCTACGAGCCTCGGGCCGGGCTCGAGAGCCTAGTTCGTATCTGTCACATTTTTTTGAATCTATGGGCGAGTTCAATCATTTTCAGAGCTCATGCGTCCGCGTCCGAGTTTGAGTCGTACGATGTTCAGTCCGAGTCCGTGTCTGAGTTTAAACGTAAGAGTCAAAGTGCAATAGCTTGTCACGGGATCGCTCAAGATAACGGTAGCTTCATGTCAAGCTGTCAGATTCTGAAATCTCCTCGGGTGTAATTGCAATAAGGTAAACGAATCTCGACCCTTTCTGATCATACCTTGACTGGACCGTCACCTCACGTGCCGCCGCGCCGGGTCACCACTGGAATGCGTATCGAAGTTGAGGGGTATATTAATACCATGAAAAGAAGGCTCACGCCACGTTCACAGCGTATAAAAATATAAGTTGCCTAGAAAACTGGAATCTTGCGTACCTTAGCCAAACCTAATTAGTCCTATCCAACCTTGTTTATTTTCTTTACCGTTACCCAAGAACAGGTAACTACGAGTGCCCCTCCCGCCATCCAGCGACGCAATGAACCGTACATTAACAACAGAAAACAGAAAATTAAGTCGCGGACTGAGCTGCATCCAACCGAAAGCAAACCGAGATAAACCTGACGCGCCCAAGCCAGCACGACTCAAAAGGTGCCGTAATGAAACTCTGCCTTCTGCTGTGGGTCTGACCCATGTCTGTTAAAGACCGTCGCCGTCCTGACACGTGGTCTCCTTCTCTCTCCCGGCGCCTTTCTTATTCACACCACGACGCCGCTGGGCGGCGCCACCGGCTGGTCGCGGCCCGCCGGCTCTGACGGCGCCGGCCGCAGGCACGCCGAGTCTGTCGTGTGCGCCCATATGCCGAATTTGATCATCGTTTTCACAACATTGATCTGTTTTGTCGCATGTGATGCTGGGTAGTAGGTGTACGTGTGGCTACCAGTGGGGACGCTTTTTGCTTGATTTGCTTACTTTTGATCCCGTTGTTTGCGTTAAGTTTTAGTCCCACAAGCTTTTTAATATTTCACATTGGTGATGCTTCTATGAATTTTCAGCTGTATAAACATGATATTACCCAATTTTTCCTCAACCTATGTCTGGAAATTGAATTCAAATAGAAGATTCGACCAGAGACCAAGGCTTCTGGAACCAAGTAGCCCATGTTATTGTCCGAGTCCTGATGTCTTGAGACTTAATGTGAATCCGAGTCCACGATTTGTTGTTGCTGAACCCGATTCCGAGTCTGATTAGATCTAAACTGAATCAACTCGCTCGAGTCCACATCCCAGAATGCCACAAATCCGCTCTCGGTTACAGCACGCCGGCCCGGGACGGGCTCGTGAGGCCGGTGAGCGGCGCCGACAGACCGGTCTCGGCGGCCGTGTCACTCCTGTTCCAGGGCCTTGGTGTCGCCCGGCGCCCGCGCCTCTGCAGCGCCCGCTCGTGTCACCGGCCGACGCGTGATGGAACAGCGGGTGTCGGGGACTTCCGCGCCAGGCCGCCCATGGGTCCCCGGTGGCGCTTATGAGCGCCGAGTTATTGCCAGTGGGTTTTTGTTGGGCTGGGCGCGCCTTGATTAATCTGTCACCATTACCCGCGAGATTAATGAAGGACGTGCGTAAAAACCGCGCACGCCTGCCGATGGTGCGAGCCCAAGAGAAAGGATGGTGCGGGTGCGCCGTGCCGACGCCAAGCGACCGTGCAATAGGCTTGCTCTCAGCCCTGATGAAGAAACTGTCACGTGCAGATGGTGAGTATCGCCTGACTCAAAGCTGCTGCCAATACCCGGATGTGTGTGTGGTCCCACAAGCTATCTCACGGGCTAACAGTGAGCAGACACCGCGATGCACTCATGGAGCGTTTACGCCACGTCTTTGAAGACTTCTTTTATCTCCTTGAAGCTTGCTGCAGGTTTGCTGGACTCATCCGATCAGAGGCGGTAGGCCGTTGGTTTACGTGACGGAGCTGAGGCCGTTGGTTTACGTGACGGAGCTGAGGCCGTTGGTTTACGTGACGGAGCTGAGGCCGTTGCGAGCATCCCGTGGCTCCAGCGTGGGACGACAGCGGCACCCTGGGTGTGTCTGGACAGTACATAGGCGCCGACACCGTGTCGGCCGCCGCGGCGTCACGCCCAGTAACGGCAGCCAGCTCTCTGTTAAGCGCCGGGCGGTAACTCACCAGCGCCCACGGCTCCAAAGGACGCTGATAGATGTCACTTTGTTTCCACTTCCCTGCTCCACATCGATCTTCCAAACTCATGCAGTCTTGAAAGAGTCGCGACAGGGTGTGCAGACTTTCTGAGTTCCGGCAGTTCCACTCGATTTAGACGTTCGGAAGTGCGCGCCGTTCAAAATCCCGTTTGACCACTGCTCATTTTACGGTCAGTGCAGTTGTGTTGTTTTAAATGACAACCACCACTTAACAGAGGCATGTCGAAGGGATGTCTTGGGATGCGTTAAGATATTTGTCCGAATTCCTTCAGTTACATGATTTTAGCGCCGTCATTTTGGTCTTGATCGTCCGTCATTCCGCTGATGGGATGTGGGTTTGGATGTTGTCCCCGCACGTCGGTGCGAACCGCCGTCATGCATCACTCACCGGGCGGTGGTCCGTCACATGGATCAGTCGGTCCGTGGAAGCGTGCCGTCCAGTGAGGGCCCGTCCGCCGGTCGAGGTCCTCAGGGCCCAGCGGCCGGGTCAGTCCGGGCCGGGTTCGACGGACCACACTCGCACGCGGACCCGACCGGTTCCGTAACACCCGCCACGTCACGTTACGCTCGGCGGACGGCTGGAGGGTGGCGCCAGGCCGGGAGCCTGATCCCGAGCCCGGCGTGGAGCTCGGCGCTGTTACCGTCACCAGCGTCGGCGCCGAGCTGCCGTCGCCCAACACTGCCCGCATCTCTGTCAACCGCCAGTCAGCACTGCCTACTGTTCTTCTCCGTCCCGTCCGTCGAAAGGAAGTCCGCTTCGCCGGAGTTTCGGGCGTTGTAGAGCTATCGATGGACCAGTCTATTCAATTGGCCAGGAAGCGTCAAGTGCGGTAGTAATCCGCAAAGCAGAAGAATGTAGCTGGTACTCGGACTTCATTTAGGGAATTCTCTCTTTGGTAGGTGCGTGGGAAGCACTGGTATAGGCTGATGGAATTTGATCGCTATGCACACGACGGCATTCGTCTGGGCAGGGGTGTAGTTTCTTTTTCAGTTGGGGAGTTTCATTCCCCCCCCCCCCCCCAACACTTGGGAAACAATAAGCACAGTCCGGAATAAACCCGTTTTTGGGATGTTTTGGGGAAGACTGGGTCATTTTTCACTGCTGGCCACCTAACTCATGTGGCGAAACTACGCCCCCGTGTGTGGGCGCGCGCGCCGTGTGAGCGTGTGCGCCGAGCTCAGGGAATCGCAGGGCGCAGTAAAAGCACCACCCGGAGTCCTTATGCGCAAGTGACGAGACCGAATCGGCGACCGAAGCGTTTTTGAATGTTAAATCAGGGGCCCAATCGGGAGACGAATCAGGAGTTCAATCAGGACACGCTTGCCGCCGCACATCTTGATATGCAGAGCGTCGCCAATGCAGCATGGGCCCCTCTTGCCGCACGGTGCAGATCTGACCTCCTTTCTTTTTATGGTATTTCGGCAGGGCTTATAGCGTGCGGTGGTTCGGTTGAAAGCGATTGAAGTGATCGCGTGAAATATTGCAGCATTACAGTTGGACACCATTGTCGGTCGGCGCCACTTTATTTTTGCAAAAATGTTCTCGTTTCTGAATCGTCTGCATTTTATATCCTCAGTATATCACCAACATCAACGGACGAGGACTCGGATACACTGTGACCCGCATAATTTTGCAATTACGAGACATCCGTCAAGCTGTATGGGCCATTCCAAAGGCACGCCCACAGCCTGGACTCGTTTTGGAAACGTCTAACGCGGGCTATTCGGGGACCAGGCATATGTTTGACTCCGCTTTGTTCAACCCCATTTCTTCGACCTCAATGCCGTATTCAGAACGCCAATAACAGTGCCTACGTTCCTGGGGGCCTGCGAACATCAAAACTTGACAGCTTTCAACCGCACAGTGTGTCGAGATCTACTCCCACGTGAGCAGCATTTTTCGACACCTGTATTGTTGAACATCTACTGTCGACACCCTCGTTGTTGATGTCCCACATTTTGAACACGTTCAGTTATCCAGAAACTACACCGCTCTATGATTGCTCTGAGAGTATGGTATGATTCAGTTGTTTAGTGGCGTTGCTAAGATTGAGAAGCAAGTTTGTGACCTTCGCCAACTGCGTGACCTTTCTTGCCGACCGCGAGCCCGCTGCAGTGCCGGCCCTACGGCTCTGTATTGCCGCCTGTCTCTGGGCAGGCCTCTCCGTGCATATGGGCGATTTCATGACGCTTCTCACGATCCTGTAAGTCCGCATTAACAATGCGATGCGTCATTACGGTGTTTCGAGCTATTTTGGTCCCTTAGGATAACACAAGTTAATGCCGATCGATAGGTCGCATCAGCTTCCTACATGTTATCACTGAAATCTAAGTGGCAATAGTCCAGCTCGGAGGAAACATGCCTCCCCTCCCCATCCGCAGCCGCCGTCCAACAGCGATGGCGGCCTGGCATTACAGCCAACGCCATATCCCGCCGTTTAACATGTGCGACTAAGACAAAGCGTTCCCGACTAGCTGGAAACCCTCTCCTTCAAAACTCTGTGGTTTGTAACACCAAGTCACTCTGTGTGATCCTGCTCCCCGTCTCACATGACAGCGTGGTCTGACACTATGATGCGTTGGACGTACCCTGAGACACTTTATCCCTGTGGTGCAATGTGCGTGAATGTTTGATGCCCTGTTACACCTGTTACACGGTGTCGTCATGCTAAGCTGTATGCGCGTCTTGTTCCAGTCTGGCGGGGCGGTCTGACTTCGCACCCTTTGTGTTGCATCCTGGTGGGGTAGTCTAACTCTGCACGTCCGTGTGCTGCAGTCTGGCCCGTCACGATGATCTTGAACGCCCATGTGCCGCAGTCCATCTGGCCGGTCCGACCCCGTCTCCGATGCACTGCAATTTGGCTGGGCAGTCTGTCTCTGTGTCCCCCGCGCCGCAGTCCGACCAGTCCGGCCCCGCCTCCCGTGCGCCGCAGTCTGACCGGTCAGTCCGACCCCGTACAGTGGTCTGGGTTGCTAGTCGGTCCGACCCCGTGTCCCCGTTGTCTGACTCCACCTCCCCTGCCCCGCAGTCTGGCTGGGCAGTCTGAACCTGAGCGTCAGCCTGCTGGTGACGCCGGCCGTGGTCGGCTTGTGCCGCCGCAAGTCTACCCGCCTGACAGCCGTGCTGGGCGGGCTGGTGGCCGCCCTCGCTTGTCTCTTCACCTCGTTCGCGCAGCAGCTGCATCAAGTCTTCCTCAGGTCAGCCGGTGGCTGAGGCTGCCAGGGGTCGGGTCTTCCTCAGGTCAGCCGGTGGCCGAGACAGCCAGCGGTCATGGCTGCCAGCGGTCATGGCTGCCGGCGGTCGTGGCTGCCAGCGGTCATGGCTGCCAGCGATCATGGCTGCCAGCGATCATGGCTGCCAGCGGTCATGACTGCCGGCGGTCATGGCTGCCAGCGTTCATGACTGCCGGCGGTCATGGCTGCCGGCGACGGACACAGACAGACGCGACGAAAAAACCGCGGTTGCGCTTGGTTAGTCGCTGTGATCAGTTTGAAAAGTAGATCAGGCGGCTCTAAACCGGCTGGGCAGGATAGGGCTGCGGTTAGGCTCGACGGCGCGATGGTGTCTAAGCATGGTCCGGCCCCGTTCAACCGGTGACCGTAGTAACACGCGGTGATTCGCGGTGAGGGGCCCTGGCCGTGGTGGGTGACGCTGTGCCGGCAGTGGGTGATACTGTACCGCCGGTCAGTGATGCTGAGCCCGCGGCGCTGTGTTCCAGTTACGGCGTCGTAATGGGCATCGGCGTGGGTCTGACGCGGGAGACGTCTGACCTGATGACCGGCCAGTACTTCAAACGGCGCCGCGAGTTTGTGGAGATCATCGTCCAGTCTGGCGCCGGCATCGGGCTCACGCTGGTCTCCACCATCCTCCGGTACAGCTTGGGGTACGTGGACCTGGCTGCTACATCAGCATTGGGTGCTGATGCAGTGGGCGGGTACGCTGGACCTTAACGTCTGATGCTGGCGCTCAGTTCCTCGTCCTCCTTTTAGGCTGTATTTGTCCTCAGTGATGTACATCACAGAATGGGTTGGCGTCCCAGCTCAAGTTCCCAGCGGTTCACTGTTTTTGGCTCAGTAATCTGCATAATATTTCAATCATTAGCTAGTAGCATGCATGCATGTATGCAACGCGATATTAACAGTCGGTGAGTGCTGTTTCAGTGATTTTCACTAACGCCTCGAAGTTTCAAAATATGATCTCGTCTTATACCTTCCGTCTTTGTTCGAGCAAGGTATGCTTTAATTACGTGCTCAAATTTTAGAGCGTGTTCATTTTCGTGCTTTTGATTTCATGTACGTCATTACGAAGATGTGCTTTGCTGCTTGTTGTACTGGACGATCTGCCTTCGGTCAGACAACTGCAACAATTATTTAGCCGACGGAGCACGACTCGATACACGTTGTGAGATATGTGAGATAAGTTTTCATTTTGAAATTTTACTTGTAAGGGTAGCATTTGTTTTATACTGTCAATGGCCGAAGAAACGTTATAATGTGTCAGGGTAACTTACGATTTTTAGCTGTCATCGGCACTTCGGAATCAATAAAACTTGGATTTCTGAAAATGCCACAAAGTTCAGTCATCGGCGTACCCAAAGGCAAGCAATTGGCACTGACAGCCTTGGCACAATTGGAGAAAGTGTTCATGACCTGAGATATCAACAAATTTGGAGGTTATGATTTTACGTTTTATTATTTACAATGTGGCGCACGTTCTGTGAACAATTTTGGTTACGAGTGTTCCGCCCAGCTCTCGCACCTATTCGCACAGACTTCACAAACTCAGCCCAGCCGTGAAATAACAAATACTTGCATAACGCCTTGGCTCTTATAAATAACACACATTTTAGCGCCAGGAAATATTGTCACACATTTATCAACTCTCCAACGTGAGCACAACGCTGAAGGCAAACGATGGAGACGGCCGTGGTTCGGGCAGCTGACCCCAATCCACCGACCCACTCATACCCGACCAAATCCCTCCTGAGGCAGCCTTCGGATCAGGCGGGCCTAACACACATCATATATACCCGGGGAGCCGTCCCTCATCACAATTCATTACTTTTTGCGCCCATCCCAAACCATCGAGCAAATACACATATTGTTTGGAGCTGCAATGGCTTGAGATGATGTTGCACGAACTCCTTGGAAGATCCCATTTTAATAAGTCAATTATAAAACCACAACAAATTGCCCTTTCTTGACTGTGGCCTGACCCGGGAACAAGTATTTGCCGAGATGTCTGCCATGTCGCTTCGTCTTTATAAGATGCTTATTATCCTCAGGCAATCCTATGTCTCTAGACGCATCGGCAGTGATCTAAAGCCATTTCAAGGCGGGACATTGTACGCTGCAGAAGTAATCGTCCATGGAATACAGCAAGCCATGGGTCTTACGATCAATGTGTGTTTTGTTACGCCCTGACACTGGCGATGCGCACCTTCATACTAGGATGAATTCCACCCGTATACTAACCAGACAACATGGCAGCAATGCCCATGAATATTACGATTCGTGGCATATGTGGAACCAAGTACTTGACAATCTACAGGGAGTCGAATTGGGGATATTTTGGAAGGGGAGCTTTCGATCGGGAACGAACTTAAAGTGAACGAGATAAGCACGGACTGTTTCGCAGCGACTCGGGCATTTCACACGCGAAAAAAATGGCTTACGTGGCTTTGCCCTGCGCTGTAGTACCTGCCCGTCTCGTGTGCTTTCACCTCGCTGGAAGCCGATGGTCTCGCTCCACGAATGAATGCAACTCGGCCCCCTGTCAAGAGCCGAGTAGCTGGTCCCACACGAATGACTCCAGGTTAACACAAGCATGCCTGGTGGTTATGGTAAGGCCGCGCATCCCCAGGTCAGAGCGTCAGAAACGGTGGTGATGGTAAGGCCGCGCATGCCCAGGTCAGAGCGTCAGAAACGGTGGTTATGGTAAGGCCGCGCATGCCCCAGGTCAGTGCGTCAGAAACGGTGGTGATGGTAAGGCCGCGCATGCCCAGGTCAGAGCGTCAGAAACGGTGGTGATGGTAAGGCCGCGCATGCCCCAGGTCAGAGCGTCAGAAACGGTGGTGATGGTAAGGCCGCGCATGCCCAGGTCAGAGCGTCAGAAACGGTGGTGATGGTAAGGCCGCGCATGCCCAGGTCAGAGCGTCAGAAACGGTGGTGATGGTAAGGCCGCGCATGCCCAGGTCAGAGCGTCAGAAACGGTGGTTATGGTAAGGCCGCGCATGCCCAGGTCAGAGGTCAGAAACGAGGCTCGTGATCTGAACGGCGTTTTTAATTGTGATTTAACATCGCATGACGTGACCATTCATGTCTGTGGTGTCCAATGCGCCCCTTTCAAATGACTAGAAATCACGCCCGAGGTCATGCAAAGTCAAAAGGTCATTTTTCTGGCACGGTACGAAGTGCAGTCACTAAAACGCAACAATTTTGTGAAATTTTAACTGAACTGTGCGCAACGCACAAGTACATATGTCCGGTAGCTCCGGCTTCGGTCCAGCCATGGCCAGGAACGCAGCTGAGCTGCGTACTGGGGTGTGATTGGACGCTGTGTCACGGCAGGTGGCTGGGCTGGCGGCTCGGCCTGCAGGTCATCACCGGCATCGTCTTCAGCACGTTCATCATCGGCATCTTCTATCGGTCCGCGTCGCTCTATCATCCGCAGAGGAGAGCGATACTTCATCTGAAAAACCAGAAACGAAAAGTCAAGGAGAAAAAGGAGTTTAAGGTGTGCGAGCCGCCCTTGCCTCGACATCAATCATCTGGGCTGGGGATACAGCTAATGAGAAGACGTTTTTGTGCGGTTGATTCATAGGACGGCCGTTACTTGTGGACATTTTTACGACTGTCTCCTTCCCGTTATGCAGGTTCTACCTCACGTTAACGATTCCAGCGTGTGTGTAAGCGTGCTTTTTACAACTTTAAGAGGCACTCTCAGCGTATGCCCGCTTGTCTATCGAGCAATGGCAGAGCGTAGTCATCCAGACGCCCACTTGAGGTTTGCCGGATGTTAGAAATTGGACTCGACTATGATTTTGCTTGCTGGAGCGGATGCGGGTGTCTGGTTCTTTTTGCACTGACAAATCTGTTCCATGCTCACGCTTGTGAGACTGAAATCAATGTGCCGGCATAGCGTGCGTTTAGAGCCGGCTGACTTGGTTTCAGATGAAGAACCCGAAGCCGGAGGAGAAGCCCCCGTACCTGGACTGGAGTGTGCTGCGAGCGCGAACCGTGCAGGTGCTGGTGATGTCAGCCGCTCTCGGCGGCCTCGGCATCTACACTCCCGTCATACTGCTGGTGAGACGGCGCCACTCGTGCTGCCGCTCGTGTGCACCGGGGGTCGCCGACCCGCGACGGCACGCTTGGGTCGGGTGGGCGGTGACGTCACACAGGCGGTCACGTGACTGCACGGGTTACTGTGCGACGCCTGGCTTGTGAAGTCATACATAGGCCATGTTTTGGCGGTGTTACGCTTCGCCACATTACTGGTTAGGCTGGCGTGTATTTGTGAATTCAGGGCGCGTCAATTATATTGGTTATTTGCCCGAACTGGTTAAGTTTGGTCAGGCTGCATATCGTGTCATGCTCATTGTCATGCCATGTCATGTCATGTCATGTGACTTTTGGTGGCCTACAGATGGTAGGGTTTATCAAAAGTCGCATTGGTTGGTAAAGTCGCGCAGGAGTCGCATCGCTGACGATGTCACACAGAACGCGTGACTAGCGAAACTGCACAGAAATCACGGATGTCATGTTGCCGGTGAGGTCACACAGAATGGTCGCTTTGTATGGCCGCTCGGAAGCCGCATCGGTGGAGGTAAAAGAGGCCTTTCTGCTGACAACTTAGCGCCATGCGTAGAAATGTCGGCAATCGTGTCATGGTTCGTATCTGTGAAACGGCACGCTGCCGCGCTGCCATGCCCCATCCAAATGCAGACGGCTTTATCATATAACCGTAAATAATGACATGCAAGGCAGCTTCGAGACGAAGCGCGCATCTATAACACTCGTATTATACTACCAAAACTGTGCAGAGTTTGGAGATAGTATTCAGCTGGGCCCACGGCGGTCCAGCCCAGCACCGCCGTGCCGTGCACCTGCGATGATCGTACTACCAAGCCGGGCTCGTACGCAGCGCGCTGACAGTGGATCTGAGCACGAGATGCGCCGTTTGGAGCAAGAGACTGCGAGCTCGTGGCTGGGACCAATCCTCGACTTTTATCTCGATCCTCGGCTTTTATGAGCCGAGACGGATGCCAAAGTCATGAGCCCAATGGCGTCCCGAGAAAAGAACATTGCAATCGGCCCTAATTTTCCGAGGAGATGTGCACATAAACCAAACGTTTAGTGGCGTTGGCCGGGTAGGTTTTACGTCACCATGAATATTTTATTGGGCTCGTTGTCTGTTGGTCGGGAGGGTGTCTTATTTTTTAGTTTACCATGGCGGAAGCATTACTTGTTCCAGTGGCGTTGGCACAGCCCGTGCATGGCGTATGTTTTTTAGATGAACACTGACTCCTATAATCAGGTTGTCAGAACTATCTGATGATCTTGGCCCGGACTGTTAGTACAATAGCACTGGGAACACGTAAGGTTTCATGTCGGTCCATGACACCACCGCCCGGCGGTGGCATTCCGTTCCTGTCGCTTGCTGAGGAAATGCGACGCGTTAGATGGGATCGAACCCGCTTGTGCTGTCCCCCAAACCTAGGGTGCCTGCCAATCTCTGCGTGTCGAAGCCTGCGTCCCATCCACTTCATTGCTGAGGCTGTGCTCTACCAACGGGGCGATAAGCTGTGGCATAACTCATGAACGGCTCCGTGCCGCCCGTTACTGATTTCCGTCGAACATGTTGTCACCAGCTGGGACAGCTGCTCCGGTTTAAGGGCATCAATGATTTTACGGCATTTTTGTTGCCTCTGCCGTTGTTTTTCCTGACCTCGCATATTTCAGAATTAATCTATTAGCGAGGGATGGTGGCATAATTATGTTCGCAAATCTCGAAGGCGACCAGCCTGACGCAACGCGTGGCCTTTTAATAATTCCCTAGCTCAGCGACAGATGGGAAATGACCCGGAAACGAGACTTTATTGCGGCACGGCTATATTTGTTGCCAGTGACAGGCCAGCTTTGCAGGATTAACGGCGCCAGCTCGACGAGAGTGACCCGGATATACGATTTACTGCACCGACAGCTTGAACCCATACAGCTTAACCAACGATTTTCTCTCCTAGCCCCTAGTCAGGCCGAAGTGAAATTTTCCGACGCAGCATCAGCCTGATACTCGCGCTTTAAATTGGGCTCGGCCCAGCTTTCGTGTCGTGCAGTAGTATCTGTTGATGTTACGAGCTTTGGTGCCGCCCGGTATTGAACTCAAAGTCGCGCCGGCAGCACCTCATTATCGCCGACCGGAGCGCCGCCGGCGTCGTCCCAGAGGCGTGTGGCACTGGGCCGGACGGCGCGCAGGAATGCCGCCGCATAACTCGGGCTGCGCTGATTTAGTTGCGGCGCTGTCACCACGCGCCGGGCCGCCGAGCCAGCGGCGGCGCCGCGCCGTGTCACCGCTGCCAGGGTCGCGGCGTTGTCCGGCCGCGTGGGTCTCGCCACGCGTGTGCGTCAGCCGGGCGGGAGGAGAGCACGGCGCCACGGCAGCCTCCCGGTTCGGCGCGCGTCACCTGGCGGCGACCGCACAGCGGCGCGCGGCGGCCGGTGCCGCGACGCGACCCCGGCCGCGTGCGCTTGCACCGGCGCACCGGGCGGCCCCGACTGGGCAGGAGCCCGGCTGGAGCGGGGCCCGGACGCTGCCAGAGCGGCCCAACGTCGGCCTCGTGCGGGAGCCGGCCTGCCCGAGCGTCGCGCTGCATTGAGAGCCGGCGTCTCTCGGGGGCTTCGCGGAGGCGTGTGACGGACTGTGCGCCTCTCAGCGCTCGGTCCGAGGATCGCGTGATCGAGGTGTCGGCTCTCGTCTACACGATCCGAGGAGCTCCCGGGCACCTTTCATCTTCTATTTGGGCCGCCGTCGCCTCAACCCTGACGAGTTAATCTGCCGATCTGGCGCCAGCAGCGCCCTGAGAAGGTGCTATTCCCGTCCAGAGGCGGGTATCACGCCGGGCACGTCCGGAGAACCGCAATGAACGACACCGGGGCACCGTGGACTTAGATCGGCGCTGAGACCTCACACCAATCGTGCGGAACGGCAAGAGGTGCCCCCGCAAGCAGCCCTCACAGAGGCTCTCTTCAGTCTGGGCGGCGTCCCGACAGCCCGACCGGAGTGCTGTGATTTCCGTTTTCTCGGCCGGGGCGGGCGCCGGGCGGCACGTGCAGGTCGCGGGCGGGATGTCACCTCGAGCACGGCGACCCACCGACGCCGTTCGGTCATTAAACTCGCCGGCTGCCGGCGTCTCCGGCCGATGAATAATTGCCGTTCCGCTGAAGTGACCTGTCTTGAGCAGGCCAGAGAGGGCTGCGCCACGGCACTGCCAGGCGGGGTGGCACAGGAGGGGCGGCCACCGGGGCAGCCTTGCCTCGGGGGCAGCCACGCCGGACGCACCGCTGCTTGGTGTAGCTAGGCAGTGGTAGTTACAAGTGCGGGGTTTTGGGCAGTCTCCTGAGCTACGATGGCATTCAGCGAAGCTACAGAGTTCGACCATTGATGGATAGGTATGATGCCCGCCATGTTTGACATCACATGTAGCAACGTATTTACTGAACCCAATAATAAACTTTACGCAATGGAATCGACGTATTTTCCGTTGGTGGAAGTGTTATGGACAATGGATATTTAGCAATTCATAGGCCTCATTAAATACCTTGTGCTGTTTAATTCATGTTTGGATTTAAGGATACGTCGACGACAGTGTTTTTTCTGTGCCATTAAATACCCCGCATTTTTAAAGAATTACAAATCAGGCATATATAGATATGATTAGATGATGATATGACACAACAATATATCTGGTCTATCTTCAGGCAATGGGGCCAAAGAGAAAGGTGGCGAAGCAGGGAGGAGCAGAAGGGGGCAAGACTATGTTTTTCCGCTTTTAAATTCTGAGAGGCCTGCCTTTCCCAAAACCAGGGAGTCTGTTGCTTCTTATAAATTACCAAAATTCATATCAAGGACGCCCCCATAACGGAGCTAGGAGGTGCTGACTCGGACCCGGAAGGCCCTTCCCTGGGTCATAAGATGCCTCTATGAAATTGACAGGTGGTGTTTGGTACAGACCCCTTTTCTGGAGACGGAGGCGCACTTATGCACAACATGGCCCTAGTTCCGGGTCAGTGTGGCCTGCTTTGGGGCAATGGCCCCCTGTGCGGGATCTGGAGGTCCGCTTTGTGACTTGTAATGATCTTGTTCTGGATTGGCAGGCATTGGAAGGATTGGTATTGACGTATGCATCAACATGATAAAGGGCCACGCGAACCCTCTCCCCGTCCCCTAGAGTATGACACTTCCCAGGGGAGGAATATTCTGAAAGGAGGCCCCGTTTTGTCCAGGAGGCCCCCTGGAAATACCCCTCCCCCCCCCCCCGCTCTCAACTCGAAAACCGCGGTCCCGTCATTGATGTGCAGAGCAGGGTCAGGGAGAGCAAATAATCACTTTGAATGGTGCAGGAAGGAAGGACTGGACGTCGTCTGACCGTCTCATCAGATAGTGCAGTGTAAAGAGGAGGGACTGGGTGTCGTCTGACGGTGCCTGTCTCCTCAGATGGAGCAGTGTAAAGAGGATGTGGAGACTGTCTGACGGTTCCCGTCTCCTCAAATGGAGCAGTGTTAAGAGGAGGGACGGGACGCCGTATGACGGTTCCTGTCTCCTCAGATGGAGCAGTGTTAAGAGGAGGGACTGGACGCCGTCTGACAGTTCCCGTCTCTTCAGATGGAGCAGTGTTAAGAGGAGGGACGGGACGCCGTCTGACGGTTCCCGTCTCCTCAGATGGAGCAGTGTTAAGAGGAGGGACTGGACGCCGTCTGACGGTTCCCGTCTCTTCAGATGGAGCAGTGTTAAGAGGGGGGACGGGACGCCGTCTGACGCTTCCCGTCTCCTCAGATGGTGTATTGTAAGAAGGAGGACCTGGACACCGCCTGGGGGCGCCTGTCTCTTCAGATGGTGCAGTGTGAGGAGGAGAGACTGGACACCATCTGACGCTGCCCGCCTCCTCAGATGGTGCAGTGTGAAGAGGAGGGACTGGACGCCGGCTCTCTCGGCCTCCTGCAGACTTTCCTGGGGCTGGCACTGGCCCTGGGCTGCCTGGGCTGCGGCGTCGTTGTGGTCCGGCCGTCAACCCAGTGCTGGATCTCACGACAGTACCTCTGCCAAGCCACCCTTCTCGGCATCAGTAAGTGACTCTACTCCAGGGGACCGCCATGAGACCCGCGCGGTCCCGAGCCCCACGACAGCACCTCTGTCGGCCACCTTTTTCGCCACAGGTAGACGACGCCCGCAGTATTCCCGACATGCATGCATTGCAGGCAATGAACCTTGCATGACGAGCTGACTGGCATGCGGCCCTGTGCAGCATCTCGCTACATGGCCGTTCGTGTGTTCATGACGGTTAGCTGGCATCCTCACACGGTGTGGTTTCGTCTACGCCCGCCTGCTCCATGTTTTTCGCAGGCGAACTGTCGATACCGTTGCAGATGCATTAAAGCGGTACTTGTCCGGGTTGCATAATGCAGTGAGTCTATGGCATGTGTAGCTGCATGTGGTTGATGGCGCTGAGGCATCCATAATTTGCATCGTGCATGTAAACCGGCTGTTTGCATGCAAATAATTCCAGTAACATACTGAATGACTTCCCTTGAGCGAACTATGGAGAAGCTTTCTGAGCTGTTTGCCGTTCCGGGTCGGGCATTGGCGTGTTTTGTGTTAACGATGAACGACTAAACCATTCTCTGAATGATTGGTATCAGACTGGAAAAGTGCCGTCCTGTTTTTGGTGTCCCAGTATCTTGAGCGCAACGTTCCCGTTCATCCCGTACACGCCCTAGGAACCCGCCCCCGGTCGCGGCTGTTTGTATTATCAGATCGGAGGAAAGCCGGGACATGCGGTGTTGGAGGTACTCAACGCCCGTTTCATAAATCCGTCGTAATTGGCTGCGTGACTGATGGGCCCATCATCCGTCATGAGCTCGGCGGTCGCGGGAAATCCGACACTTACGCAGACGCGGGGCTGGGTGAGGGGGAGGGAAGGGGACGCCGCGTCGGGCTGGCCGCCGAGCCGAGCCGAGCTGCGCTGGGACGGGCCGGGATTCGCACCACCACATCGCGGTCACAGTGAGCCGAGCCGCGGAGCGTCACAGCTTCGTGACGAGTCTCCGTCACATCCAGCAGCTGACGTCTCGTATCTGACGCAGCACAAGTGCCCTGGCTTGATGACTTACCCCATGCTGAGGCCCGAAGCGGGACCGCAAACCCGAACGACGCCAGAGTCCGCCCTATGTTGTCGTCCGGTCTTTGTCTTCTTTGTCGAGAGGATCATTTCTCTTGCGGGGCAGCGTTCCAACGCTGTGCCTTTGTTTCCCTCAAGGGTCATTTTTTGCTTCCCTGTTTTGTCTGAGTTCTTTCACCCGCACATTTGTCAGTAATCAAGGCTTAATGACTGAGTTCGTCGGAGGCTGGTGCACTGTTTGTAAACTGTGCTGCCATCAGGTTCGCTTTTTTCTCTACCTGCCCCCTCCCGTGCGTCTCTCGTTGAAGGCAACAGATTTTCTCCCAAAATTAGTAAATAAAATAGAGGGTGACCACGGTTTGTTTTTGTTTGTTCATCAGTACAGCACATGAATTCAAGATATTGTCTAATCCCAGCGTAGGATCTGGGGCGAGCGCTTTACAATTATTTCGCTGGTCGCCAACACTTCATGTGATGTCGATCGACTGGCTTGTCTGATTTTTGCGGATTCATTTGGATTACAACTTCATGAACCTGAATCATTACAAGCTCCGAGCCCTCTCTCCCTTGCACCTACTGCTTGATGAAGCTTGACCACCTCCCCCTCCCCGCCGTTCCGCAGGCATCAGCCTGCTCGCCCTGGCTGTGATCGAAGGCTATCACGGCTACGTGCTCTTCACCTGGCTGTACGGTGTCCTGCTGGGCGGCTACCGGTACGCCATCAAGGTGTACACGTTCGAGCGCGTGCGAGCGCGCAACTTCAGCCGCGCCTGGGCGCTGGTGCAGGCGGCTGCCTCCCTCAGCTGCCTGGTGGCGGCGCCCATCACCGGTGAGACCCGAGCGAGGCCGTCCAGTCGGCGCCTCTGCGCCACATGCTCAATCGATGCCAACACCAGTGACGTCACCGCCCGATAAGCTGTTGAGCGCTATTCATTCTGCATGCGATTGGTTGGGATTTATTTTAAGGCCATTTGAGTCCTTTATTCCGCTTTATTTGAGGCCGTTCCGCCGTAAGTGCTCGACGCCGGGCAGCGGAGCAATGGGCCGTGTGATCCCCTCGCGGGCGAGCCTCAGCTCCAGCTTATAGACGACAGTGGAGTAGTTTTGAACTATTTACGACTATCTCAGGACTGAATAGAGCTGGATGCATGAAACACTGCTAGATAGATGTGGGCCTCTGTGACCTTTCCAAGGCTGCGTGCTCATCGGTTTCCGTTCTGAAATTAGGATACCGCTTGCCAATGACCCGGTGGCCATGTCCCGCTAAAAACTAAACAAAGCCGACCGAAAGGTCGAGCTTGGCTTTCGACACATGATTATATCCATATCACTTGCAAATCAAACGAAAGGCCTACGTCTGCAAAAGCTAACAACAGGACAGAATGGTGCCACACTTGATTGCACCGCGCACTAATGTCAGACCCGGCCAATGACCTGACGTAATTTGGGCATACATACTTCAGAGTACACTAGAAATTTATATCCGTCAAGTAGTGAAATACCTGCGGGACTACCCCAAATACGCGCTGCAGCTTTGGAAATGGTACACGGGTGTCACATGGCAGACGGCACGGTGTACGGGCACAGGTGGACCTTTCCTTGTACCCGGCTGTCAGTCCTGCTGCTGTCGTTGGTAGTTTAATGCTCACGAGCAGCAGCGATGCCCAAACCAGCTACGGGGTCAGCACAGTCTGGCTATATGTCCGGATCACTCTTGTCTCTGAACGTCGGCGCTTTAAGACCACGCCGCTGCCCTCTTCAGGCTACATCAACCGTCGGAGCCCGAAGGCCGGCTACTACTTTTCGAGTGTGATGGTGCTGCTCAGCGCGTGCGTCTTCTTCATGATGAACTTGTACCGCAACAAGCTGAAGAAGATGGACACGTCGCTGTCGTACACGACCGTCGACAGTCAGCTGTCGTCGGGTCACGACGCGTGCCAGCTGTCGGTGGAGCATGACAGCGCACACAAGGTGTGCACCTGCGCCTTCCCGCCGGAGGAGGGCAGCGCCCACTCGTCGGGAGCCTTCGGCCGGGCGCCGCCACTGCAGCGCGTCGGCAAGTCAATCTCGTTCGCCAACTCGGTGGACGTGCTAGACGACGGGGCGCTGCTGGAGCGCGTGCCAGACGGACTGACGTGTATCTCGGAGGAGGGCCTGCTGGACCAGCTGGACAACTACAGCTACTACTTCCCCGGCGACTGCATCACCAGCTGCGATAAGGTGGAGAACTTCCTGCTGCACACGGAGCGCTCGCTGGGCCGGCCGGGCGAGTCGGTGTTCCTGGCGCGGCCGTTGCAGCTGTCCGGCGCGGTCAGCGTTAGTGAGCCGGAGTTCCTCGGCAGACTGGGCGCCGTGCGGCTGGAGGAGGAGGCCCGCCGCCCGCCGCCGCCGCCGCCGCCGCCTCCACCGCCGCCGCCGCCGCTCGGCCCCAGGGGCTCAATACTGCGCAACGGCGCGCAGTGGCGGCCGCAGAACGAGATGAGTGTGATCGACGAGATGACCACGTCGGTGTGATGACTGCGGCGCACGTCCGGCCAGCTGACGGCCGTGCGTCACAGGTCACCTGACCACGCGCTCCCGCTGAGGTAGTGCTGTTACGTGTGGGATGACGTGAGAGGGAATTGTTTTAGGTCGGTGCTAAAAGTTGGATATATTGTGACGCTGAAGAGAGAAGTGTCCCCAGTCAATTTGGACGTGGGTTGCCACTCACTCGCACTCAAGTTAAAGTCCGGTGCAAGTTGTGCGTATTCAATGCTTCTGTGACGAATTATCAAATGAGAATGGCGTGTTGTTGCTTCTACAGGTCTCACGCGGTGGCTCGCTTCATCAAAGGCCAGACCTTTGAGTCATGTAGCCAAATGCCTCACGAGCACGGTTAACTGACATGGTGGTCTCGTTCCAAATGTTCTGTCCTTTTGTGTGGTTACAGGACCCGTTACGACGTGCATCCGTTTTGAAATGGCCGGGCTGCTCTTGGCGTCTGTGGTTCGGTGGTTGTGTTCACTGGACCATACTCAGAGGTAGATGTTGGCATCGGTTGTGGTGATTTTTCTACGTCCTTGTCACATTTATCAATGTGACGGCGTGTATCGCGTCCTCTCCTGTTATCATCATTCATCCATTGGACTGCAAGTGTCCTTTTTTAGTGACCTTGCTGGCACCCGAGTCGGCCTTGCCGTGAATGTAAGGTCACAGAGTGGTGCCAGGTCACGGAGTAGTGCCAGGTCATTGAGTGGCGCCAGGCCGCGAAGTGGTGCAAAGTCACGGAGTGGTTCCGGGTCATGGAGTGCTGCCAGGTGCCAGAAGTGTTGCCAGGTCACGGAGTGTTGCCAGGTCACGGAGTGCTGCCAGGTCCCGAGGTGGTGTCAGGTCACGGAATGGTGCCAGGTCACGGAGTAATGCCAGGTCATGGAGTGGTGCCAGACCGCGAAATGGCGCCAGGTTACGGAGTGGTACCGGATCATGGAGTGCTGCCAGGTGCCAGAGGTGTTGCCAGGTCACGGAGTGCTGCCAGGTCACGGAGGGGTGCCAGGTCACGGAGTGGTAGCGGGTCACGGAGTGCCGCCAGGAGTGTTGCCAGGTCACGGAGTGGTGCCAGGTCACGGAGTGGTACCGGGTCATGGAGTGATACCAGGCGGTGTCTGTGACGGTGACGCTGGCTCTGTTTCTCACTGGTGGAGTGTACCAGGGACGTCTAGTCAGTCAGTATTAGCGACCACACGGCGTCGTGTCCAGCGCGTGTGAGAAGTAGCTAGTCAGGTTTCCCTGCTCTTCCCATTGTGCCAAGTATGGCTGCGTTACTGTTACTGAGCGCTTAGGTCATGTTCGTGATGCTCTTCGAATCTATACACAATCATGGGTGTTATATGATCTGTCATTCGTGTCTGTTGTAGAATAAAGTGTCACTGTGTCCTGTCATTGACGGCGTTTGCTGCGCGGGTTTAAGTTCAGTTCTCAAGTTCGTTCACTCGTCCTCATTCACATTCGCGGGCTTGCATATTGTTCGTAGAAGTGCGTACGCAAAGTTGCTTCATGTTTGTTGGTTGTAAACCATTTGTATCTGTTTCTTTACGTCAGGCCGGCGTCATTACACTAGCCAGCCATTTTCAATCTTTTGGTTATATTTATCTTTGTTAATACAGCACGTATTTATATTATAAGAAACTTGCGATGACGCTAAGAACCCTACTCGAACCAGGTCATTGCCATCTGGACTCGTCCTCCCATCTTGCAGACCCCGATGTTTATTGCAAACGCCCACATGTTTTTTTGGCGATTTATTCAGGCGTCGTTCGCGCGTCTTGGACCCCGTGACAAAACTAGCAGCAGAAACAGCCTACTATACACAAGCAGACTCACAGTGACTAGGCTAACGCGCTAGAACATGGTCAAATAATTTAACACAGACACAGTAGGGAGAAGCCTGTTACAAAGGAGCCTACGATGAACAGATCGCCGCGTCCCTGACGTCAGGGACGCTGCCGCCTCGCTTGCCGTGCGACGGGGAACGGCGGTCACTGACGCGATCACAACACAGCAGACAGGGCACCGGCGCCGAGTGCTGATGACGGCGGGACCCGAGTGGCCGGGGCCAGCGCCCGGGCCCGGACGCAGGGACCGCGACAGAGGGGTACCGCCGATCGGCCGCACGAGCGGAGCGCCTCTGTCGACACCGTGCACACGGCTGCTGATCCGCACGGTGCGCCGACCTGGCCAGGAGACTCGTCGGTAACTTCGCGTGGTCCGCCCGAGTGCAGGTCAGTGACCCCGAGCGCCCCGCGGCTCCGTTGGGGCCCGACCGCAGCTGGGCGCCTCATCTGACCGGGGGAGGGGCTGCTCGGGTAGTAGAGCTCAGCCGACAGGTAGCAGCCAGGCCAACCAGCTGTTGTGACGGGACGCCTGGGATCACCCGGTGATGACAGAACCCGCCCAATGCCGGGCCGACACTGCCTGACCGCGCAGCGCAACCACTTATAATATCATCGTCCGCACTGTCTACGAAAATAAATAATACGAATAAAGCCTAAAGGGCTGTCATTTCAGTGTGTAATCAACAAGTGAACCTAAATGCGCCCAAGGCTGCCTGTGGCGCCGCCTATGAACCTGACGTCAAATGACTATTAACATAAACTCTTTGGGACGTAGCTTCCGAGACCGCCATTGTCTCGCTCCGAACAATGAAACCTTACATTACCCTAAATGTCCTACATATGTACAAGGCCCGCCGATCGGACGGCGCTGACACCATCACTCAAATGTGGAGCGCCCTCTGTGCTGGCTGTGACATACTGGCTCTACGAGGATGGCGGAAGACCGAGCTAGTCAAGAAACATAGACGCAGTCTTAAGAAACTAAACAGAAAAAAAAACACCGAAGCTAAGGACGTCCAGAGATGGGGAAAATGCTCCCTTGCCGTAACAGGCAAGGACATCGCATAGAATCAGCGTGTGCCACACAGCACCCACGCATGTCAAGAAATGATTGCGGTTGAAAAAGGCCAGGAACATTCCGATACCCGCCAGTATTACAGTACTACATAGCCACCACAGAGGGACGGAGGTCTTGAATAGCTCAATGTCGTCCATAACATTACACCTGGCCACTGTTTATATAGCTTTCAACGCACTAACTACGATATACGCCTACACACGAGTTTGTCAAAGGTGACAGGACAGAATAGCTGATATGCACCAATTTGCTCGTCCAAAGGCCTTTTTCAACGTTGCTACACGTTTTAAACTAGCCCCAGGCGTCTCTTTTCCGGAATATAATGACAACGCACCGCGCATCGTTTCCGCGGCGCTTTTCTGGGGTGGCTTCCGGGCTACGACAGCAGCCACATTTCGCGGGGAAGCTATTCGACAACGCGGCGGGAGACATGACATTGCACACGTCCGTGCTCACCCATGGATGGAAACCTCTGATATGTCCTGTTGTCATCGCCTCGCGACAGCCGCGACCCCGCGTCGCTCGCGCTCAGCAAAGCCTACATCGGATATAGCTAGCAAATTACAAACAACATCAACATCCATAGGCGCTCTCGACCAGACCATGATATAAAGTTGTAAGGCAATCGACGTCGATGGGCTGTGCGCTGGGCGGACCGTGCTGGGGCGGCCGCGGCGCCGGGCGGCGCCAGGCGGCTATCACAGCGCGGCCGGCCGAGCGGTTCGCCGCGCCCCGCCACGCGGCGCCACCGGCGCAGACTTGAGCTGCAGCCGGACAAAGTGGACGGAATAAGAAGGCGAGCAGGTCGCATCTCACAGCAAACTCTGCTAGCACGGGCGACCCCGGCGGCGCGGATCCGCGGACGACCTGCGTCACCCGCCCCAACGGCGTTCCCCACGCGACCCTTCCCGAGTGAGCCTTTCAATGTGAACCTTCCCAGGTGAACCTATCCATGTGACCGTTAATATGAGCTTATTCGTGTGAGCCTTTCCGCGCAGACTCCGCACTGTTGAGTGGCCATGTAGGCCTTAACGCGTGGAGCCCCAGTTGATGTCTCGCGGCGGTCGACAAATGCTTTTCCCGATAGCCTCTCAGGTAAGACAGCTATTGCCGGGGCGTATTGCTTACGGGCGTGGACAGAGGCGGGGCTCTTCACGACGTGACGTCATCAACTCACCCTTGTAGGCTTCCTGGGTTTCTGAGCTTATGGAAGAGAGTCAGCCGACCTCCCATTCACTGCGCAACAAGTCTGACACGCTCCAAGCTCGAGGGTCTAACACCGAACAGCAAACGTACTGAGAGTACAGCGAGGAACTAGCGACACCTACAGATTATTCGGAGATTCACAGGTTGCATTCTTCACCGTCCGGCTGCGCCACTGTCACGGAGCCGACGTCTCAGCAGTGAACCGAGTGACTGGCAACTCCACCTCCGCCAGCTGGAATGTCAACGGAATCGGCCGGTTCGGGGCACGCGCAAGATGCCAACTCCCGCGGCAAAGAGCAATGGCGACCACGAAACGCAGGGCCAATGAAAATGACGCTAAAGATGGGGGACAACATGCTAAATATTTCCCCCACACATACATCGAGCGGCGCGGCTGCGTTGCGCCACTGCCGTCTGGGCCACCATTGTCGCCGGCGGACCTCGCCACTGTTTGAAGGCTGTTGATATGAGTGTGGGTTTGTTGCGGACGGTTCAGCTGCCGTGGCGGCGGCCCGCGGCCTCTCCCGGTGAAAGACGGGGCTGGGGACGGACGGGCGGCCGGTCGGCCCCGGCGGGCGCTTTGCGAGGTCGCCGCGCCCCAGCTCGCTCCCCGCTGCTCTGCTCGCCGCGGCCAACGCCTAGTCGCACGCCGCTCGGGCTCAGTGCGACATTATGTTATCCATCCTTAGTCTTGGATCCCTGGGGGCAGAGCGTGAGGTGCATGTCAAGGCTCTGGAGACGCCGGAGTGCAACAGGCGTCGCACGCGACCTGCCAGACGGCATACAGAGCCCACCAGCGCAGACGCAGCAGTGCAGGGCATGAGGGACCGGAGGCCGTGAAGGGAGAGTCGACTTTCGGTGCGGCACAACGGCTCAAGCTTCGCTTCTGGTGGAAAACAAAACCATGCTGGCTAGCCGTGACAACACGTCGTCAAGCTTGCTTTTCAAGGAAAGTACTCTGTGTATGACATTAGTAATATCGGTAGGCATTCCAATAACCACAAAGTGGCAAGATGGATGTTATACTGACGCGTAGAATGTTGTGAAGCAGAAGCAAGCGTAAGATCCATCGCATCATTAAGGTCAGTATCGTTCACAAACATTCTAAACCATGCGCGTGGTCACACTCACACCAACAGTCGACTTTTCATTTCGTAACCGCCCTTGCTAGATTTCTCGCCGCATCGATCACAAGCATATAACGGAGATGGTGCATCCTGCACCAAACATTAGCAATTGCGGGTGCGAAAGCACCAAGGTATGGCGCAGCATGGGACCGATTCGGAGACGGAGCTTGTCGAGCAACGGCCGCAGCACAATCTTTGATGACTGAGTCACGGAAGCAGCGTCACGAAGGCGTAAGCGACATAAGCCGACGCTCAACAGACCCAGCCGTCCGAATCGTGCCCGCGCGGCTCGAATCTCGCTTACCGCTGTCGGCCATCTTTGTTTTGGCGTACTCAATCCTAATGCCACCCCGGTCCGGACTGAGAACGAACCCCTGGAGCATTGCCATGGCAACGGCGGCGTGATTCGTGTCCTGATACTCCACGAAAGAGACCGGCGATCCGCCTTTGGTGAGCATGCGCAGCCTAGTGAACCCGGGCAGGCTGTGAGGCGGGAGAGAAGACGGGTGCGTTAGACGGGTGCGCGGTGACAGCCACCTGGTGAAACCAGCGCCAGTTAGTACTTCATGCTCGGCCGACAGAGGTGTTGTGATGCTACCGTGTGAAGTCGTCAGCACGCGTCCGCCACGCCCGGCCGACAACGCGCCCGGTGACCCGACATGGCGGTGACGGCGACAGTGACAGAAGGAACATCTAGTTAGTCCGTGGCCCTCGACTGCTGTGCAATGGCAACGCGGTAAGGATCTATCTAGGCCACCTACACCGAGACGCGCGGGCTGGGGCTGGGCGGGAGCGAGGCGGGGCGGGCACCTCACCTGCCGAAGATCTCCTTCAGCTCCTGTTCGGTGACGTTCTGACCAAGGTTGGCCACAAACAGCGTGGAGCAGGGCGTGTTGCCGGCCACGGAGGTGGGCGAGCCGAGGCCGCCGTGAGACATCAGCGGCAGCGTGCCGACCGTGTTCAGATTAGACAGCTGCAGGTGGGCCTGCCGGACAGACAGCGTCGCGCGCCGTCAGACGCGGCCGGCCGCAGCGGGGCGCCGTCGGCTCCAGCGGCGGCAGGGCAGGGCCGGAGAGCTGCGCGCAGGGCGGGACACACCGCCGCGGCTCGGTCGAGCGACCGCCGACGGCGGGGACCCGGCGACAACGGCACTGTACTCTGTTGTGGACGCAAGTACAAACTGGCTACGGGGCCGGACGCCGTGACAGTGAGCCCAACCGCGGTGGCAAGAGCCGTGCAGCTACACGTTTCTCCGTATGTTGCTATTTATAACGCAGCACGAACTGATATACAGGATCATACGGGTTTCTTGGGCAGGGGCCAAGAAAGTTCCTTCTCTTTGGATTATACCGGCCTCTACATTCGGACTGCATTGTGAAATGCGGGCCTGTTCGTGTTGACCCACATATGTTTTTGCAGTTTGGTCGGGAAGTGGTTGCTGCTGTGAAACGGACTTAATTTAAGCGTTAATTTGTATGCAAATTCCTCTCTGTACAGAAACGCCTAGTAGTTGTACCGCATAAATGATGCGATAAGCCAAGCATGCTTCGCTTCAATTGCTTCGCACATAGCCAGTAATCTTCTGTCGATCTTGAATAAAATTGAATAAAAGGCCACTCTTGCTGGCGGAGTAAACCTTCGCAACGGGGAGCTCAAAGTTCAAAAAGAATCGGTTGAAACTTAATCTGGAAGCCCATCGCAACACTACCGTCCACCTACTTCGTTGGAGACCCATAGTGACATCACGACCCACATAGTATCTCTGGAAACCCATAGTGACACCACGACTCACGTAGCATCTTTGAAAACCCATAGTGACACCGCGACCTACATAGTATCTTTGGAAACCCGTAGTGACACCACGACCCACATAGTATCTTTGGAAACCCATAGTGACACCACGACCCACATAGTATTTTCGGAAACCCATGTTGACACTAGCGCCTGTCCGTGGCGTCACGTGCGGCCGCCCGGTGGACGAGCGCATTGGTCCTCTGGGCGTCCGAGGCCCAGCCCGGACCCAGGGGAGCACTGTACGGCCACGGGGCTGGGCTCGTTTGCCGAATGAGGGGAGCGGCCGGGCCTGATGGCCGCGCAGTGGCGTGCTAGGGCTGCTTTCATCAGCGGCTCATTATGCGCTGAATGCCGCTGGCCGGCTGGTCGGGCCAGTGGCCGGCCGAGTGGAGCTCCTCGTCCAGACACTGGACAGGACCGGACCCTCAGCTCCTCGCCCCGACACGGGATAGGACCGGACCCTCAGCCCCTCGTCCAGACACTGGACAGGACCGGACCCTCAGCCCCTCGCCCCGACACTGGACAGGACCGGACCCTCAGCCCCTCGCCCCGACACTGGACAGGACCGGACCCTCAGCCCCTCCCCCCGACACTGGACAGGACCGGACCCTCAGCCCCTCGCCCCGACACTGTACAGGACCGGACCCTCAGCCCCTCGCCCCGACACTGTACAGGACCGGACCCTCAGTCCCTCGCCCCGACGCTGGACAGGACCGGACCCTCAGCCCCTCGCCCCGACGCTGGACAGGACCGGACCCTCAACCCCTCGCCCCGACACTGGACAGGACTGGACCCTCGTTAGTTGCGCTCGGCCGGCGCAGACAGGGCCGAGTGCGGCTTCACGACCAGCGGGGCGCGTGGCGTCCGCACAAGTTCGATAAGACACTTCTCTGAGCGGTCCAGCAACAGGCAGAACCTACACAAGCCCCTCGCATTTCCATCTCAAGGAAGCAGCATTTCCGCATTGCCAGTGAAGTCGACGGGGAATGCTTGGGCGAAGACGTGGACAAGCGCGTGCAATGGCTGAATGTGAGCGCGGGGCGACCGCGAGGCGTCTGCGTTTCGGCGCCTGTGCGGCCACCAGTCCGGCCGCTCAGTGCCGCCCACCATCGACCCGCGTGACCATACCAGCCGCAAACAGTGGTCACGCGCGCCGCGCAGTCAAAACAGCTTCAACTGGGGTTGCCGCGAAACGAGTGCTGCGATCAATACCCAGAGCTCCAGTTCTAATCATGGGGCCGTTGACGGCTGGTATAATTTCAAAGTTTGTGTTACCATCGGGCTTCTCGGAAACTTTTCTGTGCGCAGAAAAGAATTACCACGACTGGCATTTGCCACACTGTTTGCTGTCCTGGCCATTCGAGCCCCGCGAGCGTCAAGTGACGAAGGCGCGTTACAGGCGTGCGTTCAAGTATGGCCACCAGCGGTGTATTGTGAGGGTGCGCTCGTGTGCGTGTGTGAGCGTGCGCCTCGCCCCACTCCCCCACCGGTCGGCCCGTTCGGTGATGACGTCACGGTCGAGCCGGCAGCGTGACCCGTCCCCATGTTGGCAGGGGAGCGGGAGGAGTGTGTCCGCGGGGAACCGCAATACGAAATGAAGTACCATGCGTTGCGGACTGTACTGGATCGAAGCACAGGCTCTTAATTTGCAGCTGGAACGCCGCACCATTCGCTTGCCTTTGAGAAATGTTCCAAATCGTTTTTAATCCATGGCACGTTTGCTAATTTTCGTCAGTGCAATGGTTCTTATTGCAAACCACCAGTCTAACTTAACAGAACAAAGTGCAAAGTTAAAAAACGCTGTGTTGAACACATATGTTTCCTAAGTATTGCTGCCCAGGCAGTCGAAACATTCTAACATGCCTAAGAACGTTTTGCTTTGTAATCTTTCGAGGAAATGTTAAGTATCCAACAACATGATCTCAAATCATAGAGCATCGATAAAAAATGTGGCCTTCTCCAGAGCTGCAGGTGCGGATGTGCCCGCCAGCCGGGCTTTCTTTCAGAGTTTCAGTGGAAGCACGACCAGGCATTGACTGCAAAGCTGAGGTGGAACAAGATGCGCAGATGCGGGCTGCGGTGTCAGTAGTGGCAGTTCTCTACCATAGGTGGGTGAGTAAGCGGTGATTGGTGACTCGTTAACCCACCGTGGGCCGGCGAGTTAACGATGCGTTAGTCTGCCGTGAGTTAGTGAGTTGGAAGCAAGCTAGCCTACCGCAGATCAGTGACTTTGTGACGAATGGATCTACCGCAGGTCTGTTGGTCAGAGGTGACCTGACCCGCCGCAGGCCGGTGAGTTAGCGGTGCGCGTGCCGCTCTCCGCGGCGGTGAGCCGGTGAGTCGGTGAGCGCGCGGCAGCGGCAGTCGGTGCAGCTGGGTGCGGCGGCGGCCGCAGCGGGCGGCTGGTTCGCCATCGCGGCGCTCCGCGGGACTAACATGGGCCGCGCAGGCGCCGGAGCCGGAGACGAGTCGCCTCTCTAGTCACAGATAGCCACGCACCGGGACCTGGGCCGCGTGCAGCGCCGGGTGCAGCAGGTGCGGGTGGTGCAGCGAGTCGGGCCCGTAGGCCAGCGCCGTCGCCGGATGGTGGTGCCACATGTCGGCACCCGGTCCGTAGAAGTTACCCACGTCTGCCGGTAGGGGACGAGAGGTGACGCACGCGGCATCCCCCGTGCCGCGGCCCAGCTGGGCCAGACCGCAGCCATGTGAGGCGCAGGAAGGGCTCCGCTTCCCCGCAAACATACACGGCACGGCAACACTTCCGCAATACAACAGCCACGCGTAGCATAGTAACACGTCCATGGCACCCCAGCCACGCACGGCGCAATGACAAGTCCACATTGCCAGAGACATATGCGGCAAACAGCCAGACGTCCGCACCAGCACAGTCACGCGAGGCCAACGGAAAGACCACAACAATGGCATGTCTAAATGTTGTGCGGCCTCGCCATGTACTGGGATAGAGAAACGCACAGCCTGGTAATGCTCAGAAGCTGAAAGGTATTTCAGTTTTATAGCGAACCATGTGTTGATAGCTCACGATGCTTAGCGGACATTGCGGTTTAAATAAAATAATTCTGGTCATCGAGGGCGATTTAGAGCGTGACAGACCATCAAAACTGCCAGGGCCCGACAACCTTGGTCCTGTAGCTGGTGTGTCGGAATGCGCCGTAGTCTGCATTCGGAAGCGCACGCTACTTTTCAAAGCGGCTAAGACACTGGGATCTCCAGATTACACCGTAGACCATACAGTAAACTATGAACGGCACGTGACCCATAATCGATCGAATTGACGTCATAGGTCGGGTGAAGCCCACAAAGTATAGTTTACTCCGAGGAACCCAAAACGTTCGCGGCCCAGTGCACACTTGGGTCTGACGGCAATAAAGCACCCAAAGGCAGTGCTTTGCTGATGGGACGCTATCACGCGGCGCCGTCGTCATTGCTTCCCAGAAGTCCAGCGACCCAATGACGTCAACGCCAGAAGCTGACGCCGGCGCCGACGACCCACTGACGTCGGCACCGACGACCCACTGACGTCTGCGCCAGAAACTGACGTCGGCGCCGACGACCCACTGACGTCGGCACCGACGATCCACTGACGTCAGCGCCAAAAACTGACGTTGGCGCCGACGATCCACTGACGTCTGCGCCAGAAACCGACGTCGGCGCCGACGACCCACTGACGTCGGCGCCACAAGCTGAAGCTAACGCTCGGGGGGGGGGGGGCATCGGGTACCCGCCCCCAACGCTATCCGCTCTTTAATCACATGGCAGAAGAAGTCTCTACCCAGGCCACCATGAGGACAGCTCGCACTCGAACGCCAGTGCACCGGCCGGGGCGCGACGGCAGCGTGGCGACAGGGGCGAGCTCGCCACGGCCGCCGGGCCCGGCCCGCTCGACAATTTCGTGCAATTCATCACCGGCTACATACAAGCGCCGTGCGATCATCGACCGGGCCGCGCTGAATTATTGAGCGTGCTTAGTTCGGACGGTGCGGACGGCCGTTGCCGGCGCTCCATGATTCACGAAGCTGGGACGGACGTCGATACGGAACCGACGGCCATGATGGACCGAGCAGCGGCGTGGCGGCGGCGACGGCAGCGGCCATCGCAAGCGCGCAGTCTGTCCATCCTCAGGACACTGTGTGTTTACCGTCAATCCACTGCGTATTCACTGGCGGGCCATGGCTTGTCCACCGTCAGTCCGTTGCCTGTCCATTGGCGGGCCATTGCTTGTCCACCGTCAGTCCACTGTGTGTCCACGGGCGGTTCACTGTATGTCCACTCGGCCCGCCGCCCGTCTTTTACAAGCCCGCCATTTGTCCGCCGTTACCTGGCCGTTCGTCCGACGTTAGTTAACTGTTTGTTGTCAGCAATTGCCGTCACTCAACTGTTTTAAATAACTGCCACCAGCCACGCAGTACACCAACCTGATTCCATGCGGCTGTAAGTTCGCTTTTACCACCTGACTGAACAAACGTCGTCTTGTCTCACCACGCCACTGAAGGGTGGTTATCGTTAGAAATGGCTGTGAAAGGACTGAAAGCCTATCCACCACCCGTCGCATGGCAGTCAGCTGTGCCTGCATCAGAGCTCGGTCCAGCGTCAGCCCAGCGCCGCCGCTGTAGTCGTCCGCGATCGCTCACGCGCACGGCGGCTGCCGGACGGCGGCTCGGCGCGTTCCGCGGCTAATGGCAGAGTGCGGACGGTGAAATTCCCGGCAGCGCGGGCGCCGGCCGAGTTTGACAACTGGCCGGCCGGCCAATTGGTCGGCCAATGCTGATGAGTTTCCGTCGGCGCGGCACTTTACGATGGCCGGTAGGCACGTGATCTCACATCGGCATTCATAAAGGGCTCGAGGACGGTATCGATCGACTGCCGGCCACCGCTCGATGGCGGACCATGCCTCTGCCGCGGCTATGTCCAGTCTCTGCCGCGGCTATGTCCAGTCTCTGCCGCGGCTATGTCCAGCCCCTGCCGCGGCTATGTCCAGTCTCTGCCGGGGCTATGTCCAGCCTCTGCCGGGGTTACGTCCAGCCTCTGCCGCGGCTATGTCCAGTCTCTGCCGGGGTTAGTCCGGCCTATGCCGGAGTTGTCCGACCCGGCGGTCCGACCTCCTAAGGATTTGTCTGACCTTTTTCAGGTGTATTTCCGGTCTCTTCCATGGCTATGCTCCGCCTATTCATTGGGGCCCTCCCACTGGGGATATGTCTGGTTCCTACATCACGGATGTGTCCGTGCGTCCACCGGACAGGCACATGATCGGCATCCTTACTGAGGATATAGCCGACCAGTGCACCAGGCTTGCGTCAGGCGACTCGCTGATCACCACAGGGTTGTGCATTGCAATGAAAGGTAGGCACTGCTCACAAACAAATGGAACTGACATAATACTACGGGTGCATCTAGAAACAGGTAGCCATACCGAAAAGAAACCGGGTACGTGGCAAAGCTCATTAAATTCAGTATTTTACACCTTATTAAGCAGTGATTCGTGGCCGATAACGGCTATTTTTGAGATACTGTCGTAGACTGGCTCCACTCGCCTTTGGCGCATCGCTTCATGTTGACAGAGCCAGACGAGCCGATGGGGTGGGTTGTGGGTCTCGCTGGGTCTTAGCTCGGTGCCGCTAGTGGTGTAGCGTCATTCCCTGAATGATCACCTTTGAGCTGATGCGGCTGAGCGCCGGTGGTTTTGTCAGCGGCCGATCCGTCCCCCGATGAGGTGATGCACGATTTGCCGCCCGTGGCACCGCATTAGACGGCTTTTGGTGGGCGATTTTGTGGAGTTGGTGCGACTAATGCGAGGCGTGCACGCAGCGTCTCGCTGTGTGCTGTTTGATCTCTTAGAGAGACTGTTTGATCTCTTACGCCCCCTTCGGAAAAGGTCAACTGCGCCATCTCTCGACTGCCACTAACTTGAGTTTATTATATTTCCCGTGCGTCACGTTCGCATCACTCGACGCATCAATGACGTGCTTAAGATTGTATATACATGTACAGCCATCTAATATATGTATATATATATATATGTATATTAGATTGTATATACGTATAGACATCTAATATACATATATATATATATATATATATGTATATTAGATTGTATATACGTATAGACATCTAATATACATATATGTATATATATATATATGTATATTAGATTGTATATACGTATAGACATCTAATATACATATATATATATATATATATATAATATATACTATATATATATATATATATAGATATATATATTATATAATATATAATCCACACATTTTATTGCACCTGATACTTTACATCCTTGCTATTATTTACTATCTATAACCACAAGAAATGACTTACCATACCCCTATCATCAAAAGATTTCACAGACTTATTTTAGCAGGAGATGCCTGTATATAACATTTTTCATTGACGTCAAAGCGCCCATATGCTTGATATGATGGTATGAGGCTAGTATGGACCATCATTTAGACCAACGAACCATGGATGACATAGCAAATGACGGCAGTAGTCAAAAGTGCATAGCGGTGAGCAGAACTGGAGAGCTGGCAGGAGCAGCAAGCCACACGGAGAGCGTCTCCGGTTATGCCCAATCTCTAAGGCAGGTGGGTATTAAGGATGAAAATGAGTTGAGGCCTTAACGGTGAAAACGTGGCTTTACGCCCCACAGTCCCCCCCCATCCAAAAAATTAACGTACTTCCGGACGCCTGTATCTGAGTTACATAATTTCTTGACGTTTGAGGCTGTTAATACTTAAGTATGCTGGAAGCAAACGATGACGGTTATTCACTTAACAAAACGTACAGCTTAACATAACAACAACAAACAACAATTGGATTGTGTACATCACCGCGCATGCAAACACAAGACAGGTCACAAGACACAAGACTGGACATGGAACGCATATTTACCAAAAAAACACGAGCATACAAAACATCACGACGGTGAGAGCACGGATGACATGCGCAAAAGGCACATAAAGATTAAATGAAAGCTGAATGAAAATATGGGATGAAAGCTGGACAAAATCATAAAAGATAGACTGGACGAGAGACGATTGCAGTGGGCGCAGTGAGAGCACATGCACCACACGTCTGGGCAGGCCTTGCTTCATCAACGAACAGAACATCGACGTCGGCCGTGTTAGTCCGGCGAGCCTCTGGTGGCCTCTGGAGCTTCTGGTGGCCAGGGGCGGCCGCGGACGCTGGACCCACCGCAGGCCTCTGGTGGCCTCTGGAGCTTCTGGTGGCCAGGAGCGGCCGCGGACGCTAGACCCACCGCAGGCCTCTGGTGGCCTCTGGAGCTTCTGGTGGCCAGGAGCGGCCGCGGACGCTAGACCCACCGCAGGCTGCGCAGCGCAGGGCCGGCGGCGGCTCCACACGCTCCGCCTCATCAGTGCCGCCGACAGTGCTTGGTGAGAGGGGACGGTGAGCTCGGTGAGAGGCTTACTTACGTCCGTGAGAGAAGGCTGGGTGCATCAGTGCAGGGTGGGGAGCCACGGTCGACACCTGCTGCTTGGGCTTGCTAACTTTGGTGTTGCTCTTGGCAAACTCCAGACGAATGGTCTGGGGCAGATCGGGGTCGAAGCGTGCCCCCTGTCGGACACAGAACGGTCCACCGTGACCCGGGGCTCGTGGACCGGGCCGGGTCGGACCTGAGCGCGCCGCCTGTCGGCCGCAGCGGCTACTAACACAACTGCGGCCCGTTGGCGGCGGACGCTCACGGCGGCCACCCCGCCGCGGTACGGTCCACATTAATCTCGGTATTCTAACAGGCTGCTGAAGGCTGACTACAGAGTGCACTTGGTCGAACAGAGGCTTGGCGATGGACAAGTTACCGCTCCACTCAGCGGGCATATAGGGCCGGATTGATCAGCAGCGTGCATCGGCGGTGGTGGCTCCCACGCCTGAGCTATCCGTGAGGTTCGGCTCCCACGCCTGAGCTATCCGTGAACGTCGGCTCCTACGCCTGAGCTATCCGTGAGGGCCGGCTCCTACGCCTGAGCTATCCATGGGGGTCGGCTCCTACACCTGATCTATCCGTGAGGATCGGCTCCTACGCCTGAGCTGTCCGTGAGGGTCGGCTCCTACGCCTGAGCTATCCGTGAGGGTCGGCTTCTACACCTGAGCTATCAATGAGGGTCGGCTCCTACGCCTGAGCTATCCGTGAGGGTCGGCTCCTACGCCTGAGATATCCGTGAGGGTCGCAGGCTGGTCACACTGCACACACGGTGAAAGGTGAGTCGGTGAGAGACAGCCGGCCCCGCCTCCGGTGAGCGTGGAAAGATCCGTGGAACTGTGAAGGCGGACCATCCCTGACAAGATCGTCTGACGTCTCACATCTAAAGTAAACGATACCGACCTTCATACGCCTGAAGTACATATTGCCACGAATAAGAAAAGACAAAAGCAGAACTAAGATAAAGGATTATCAGAGCTGAATACATATCGTGTCGACGAAGAGGATCACTCCTTTGAAAAGATTCACCTCCAACGTCCCGTGAGCATGTATGCGCTGTTGCAGTTGGGGTGTCGCTGTGTCTGTGCACGACGCGTGCCGCCGCCGCAGCTGCGCGCCATGTATGACCTGGCAGGCTGCGTGGTCAGAACCGCATTTCGAAGCCAGGCTCTTCGCCGCGGGCCTCTTTTCTGAGCGGATCCCGAGTGGCTGTTCCATTTAGTTGAGTTGTGATTCCTTTCTGGCCAGCGTCGCAGTTCTATCCTTCCGCGTGGCCTCTAGCTCAGTCGCAAAGCTCAAGGGCGCATGAACAAGGACGACAACAGAAAAGGAATGTCGCTCACTTCCATTGATTCGTGACATAATTTTGACCTGACCTGCGATGAACCCAAAGTCAGTTTTTACGCAGGGTGCGCAATGTATGCGGACCAGCGGAACCTACCACAAAGCAAGACGGTCTTGAGGCGCACCTCATCAGCAGTTGGCGGTGCAAGGTAATGAAAATAGTGCACTTTATACGTCACTTGCCGAATGAACGATGAATACACTATTTGTATTTGTAATTGGAACAGGATGCGCTTCAAGCTTCCAGTCATTTACAAATCTGGTGTGATTGCAGAGTTCCTGGTGTCTGTTTGTGATTAAGAGTTCCTCTCGCAGCGTCGGACCCGACAGATTACTCTGTCGAGTCCACCGTTGCTCGGGAGCACGTCCCCTGCTCACCTGAGCTCGGTTTTTGGCTGCTTCTGCCTCGTTGCGTGTGTTAAAAGTGACGAACCCCACCGGTGATGACGTCTTCCCGTTCTTGCTGGTGATTTTCAGCAGCGAGCCCTCATACCCCTGCAGCAGTAGACCACGACAGTGAGTGTTAGAATTACAGCTAGCACACTCATGCCCTCATGACCCTGAAATTACAGCCCGACACAATATTTGTGAATGTAGTGCATTCAAGCATGGTCATCACACAGGCCTTCTTGCGGAAATGTGAGTCTAAGTTTGGAGCTACGGCTTGCATGGTGAGCGAACAACAGTGCTGGGTCTTACCAGCCAACAGCCAATTGACATGCCACCCTCACACTTCAATATTCCGGCGCATTGCAACATGCCGGCGTCAAGGCAACGAAGGCTTCCGCTGACTCACGCTCCTATCCTGAGCAAAAAGTGCCATCAACAGGTACATTATGTAACGCGGAGCGCGCAGTGTCTGCTTGGATACCGGGCATTCGGACACAATAGAGGCACATCATTCTAGGAAAACCCACGGTGTCCACACGGTGCAAGCCCACGGTAAGCGCAGGGAGACTCTGAGTCAGTCCGACCTTGCTTCGTACTCCCGGAACAGCAGGTGCAAACCCGCAGTAAGCGGGGGGGGGAGACTCTAAGTCAGTCTGACCTTACCTCGTACTCCCGGAACAGCAGGTGCAAACCCGCAGTAAGCGGGGGGGGGGGAGACTCTAAGACAGTCTGACCTTACCTCGTACTCCCGGAACAGCAGGTGCAAACCCGCAGTAAGCGAGGGGGGGAGACTCTGAGTCAGTCCGACCTTGCTTCGTACTCCCGGAACAGCAGGTGCAAACCCGCAGTAAGCGGGGGGGGGGGAGACTCTGAGTCAGTCTGACCTTACCTCGTACTCCCGGAACAGCAGGTGCAAACCCGCAGTAAGCGGGGGGGGGGAGACTCTGAGTCAGTCCGACCTTGCTTCGTACTCCCGGAACAGCAGGTGCAAACCCACAGCAAGCGGGGGGGGGGGGGGGAGACTCTGAGTCAGTCTGACCTTACCTCGTACTCTCGGAACAGCAGGTGCAAACCCGCAGTAAGCGGGGGGGGGGGAGACTCTGAGTCAGTCTGACCTTACCTCGTACTCTCGGAACAGCAGGTGCAAACCCGCAGTAAGCGGGGGGGGGGGAGACTCTGGGTCAGTCCGACCTTACCTCGTACTCTCGGAACAGCAGGTGCAAACCCACAGTAAGCGGGGGGGGGGGTGGGACTCTGGGTCAGTCCGACCTTACCTCGTACTCCCGGAACAGCAGGTGCAAACCCACAGTAAGCGGGGGGGGGTGGGACTCTGGGTCAGTCCGACCTTACCTCGTACTCCCGGAACAGCAGGTGCAAACCCACAGTAAGCGCGGGGAGACTGAGTCAGTTCGACCTTACCTCGTACTCCCGGAACAGCAGGTAAAGCTCTCGAGGCTTGGCATCCATCGGCAGGCCAGACACGAACAGCGTGCGCACCTGGAGACAGGGTTCTAGGTCAGCCAGCGTCTGTGCAAACGGGTGCGACTACTCGGCGAATAGGGTGAACCAGGACAATAGGAGGTGTTGATGTAGGAGGGCTGATATGGCACAGTAAGGAAGCACTTGCTAATTACCCCAGAATGACGTCTATCTCAAGTCAAGTAAACTTGACAAGAGTCAAGTCCTGTCGTCAAGAACAAGTCAAAAACTGTCGCCAGTCAAGTCAAGAACAGTCAAGTAAACTGGCACTGAACGCCATTACTCCAAAAACAATTACATAAACGCCTTTCAAATTGGCTTTGTGCGTAACCGCAGCTCAAGGGTATGCGTGATCGCGACAACAGCATATCACCGATAACTTGGATTATTCCCAAGCCGAATCCTGTTTCGACGATGGTGGCATTCGGTATCGCAGTACCTATTCCCGATGTCCAAGATCAGCATTCGGGCACCATATCGTGCCAGTGCGAATAGTGACGGAGCAGCAGCTGCTCTAAAATCTTGACGTTCAACGAGAGCGTCGGCGAACAGACGCTGATTTGTGGAGAATGCTCGGACGCTAGACATCTTGGTGCTGCGTATCTGTTCTACGTCATCCAGAGCTGTAGTCACATGCGTAAGTGGTGTTGAGAACGGCGCTGAAGTCGACGCAGCCCACAAAAAGCATACTCCCACGTCCGCACCTCACTTGAAACTCTGCGCTTGGGGGTCGCTCACCTCACTGACAACACGTTTCATCGATAAGCTGTGAAAAATGCCAACTGGCTACAGACTAACAGACTAGATCCCGTCGAATCTCGACCTGGATCATAGACCTGGCGGACTCTGACAGGACTCTGGAGCCTCCGGGCTCTGGACTCGTAGACTCTGGATGCTGCAGCAGCGTTATGTTACTCGACGTGAGTTACTGTGCTGATATGAGGCTTAATCTTAGGAGGTCACAAGGAGGCTTAAGTTCGATATGGAGCAATAACTGAAAGTCATTATGGAAATATCCAACACGGTTTATAACTATGTTGCATAATTTCCGGGAGGATGTGGGTTTAGCACTGCAAATCAAGCCGAGGCCTGACCAGCACTCAGTGAGACGAAAATCGCGCGCCTGGAAAGTGGGACACCGCACACAGAAAACCACACAGAAAACGGCTAGTGCGACAGCACTACGCTTGGAACTATTGGAATGTTCCCCATTAGCCTCGAAGGGCCTCTCGCTGGTCCAATATCAGCTGAACTGGTGATGTCGGGCCCAACGACAGCTGACACCGCGACGCCGGCTCCAGTCACAACGGACTCTTGCTGACACTTGGGGAATGCTCCGCGCTTGAAGACAATGAAGAAAGCATCAGATATGATGAAATACGCTCGCTTATGATTATTGGTATACTTTTAAGTGGAAAAGACCACTATAGATAACACAATGTGTTTCATCTAGTAAACATGCTCCTCTACGTCGTTGTTTGACTGTGTTATTGTATCCTCCACAACATTGACTGAAAGCCAATTGACGGTCGTCAAATTTGGAAATCGTTAACTGCACTCACGAACGCCAGCATTCAACGACTCGACAATTTTATCGTTTTTGGCCTTGATTACCGTGTCTTATTCTGTGGCGTCAGGGTGTGCACATGTGCTTCTCTTTCGGAGCTGGGTAACGTGAACGTTTCTGAAACTATGTTCCCTCAGACAGTGGCAATTGCCAGACGCTGCCAGAACCAAGCACCCTCCCGACTGTCGCCGAACGAGGAAATCAGCGTGGCTTCAAGACTGTCGACAAACTTCCTAATCGCATAGGCTACATGCTCCAAAACTGACATCGTGATTTCAGGGCAAACTCAGCTGACCTGGGGATATGCTATCAGAACTAGGGCTGGTGGTATACATCATCAGCTTACCTGGAGGAGTGCTGGCCCAGCTTTGATTACGAGGAATCAGGCGGGGTGAAGGATGTGCACGGCCCCATCACCTCCTGCCCCCTTGGGGATTACGGCAGTTTTTGACGCCAGGCAGGACAGAGCGGCAGCCTGTTCACACTCGGTCACTCACAGACGAGTCAGACGGCCACCAGGCGCAGGCACGTGACTACGTCACGTGGCGAGACTGGACACGTGCCGGCACGGCCGCGGCTGGCGCACGTGCCCCCACGATCAGCCGCAGCAGTGAGTCATGTGTGAATGATGCGGCGCTGCGCCGGGATTGCGCTCCCCGGCTCAGCCAGGCAGGCGTGAGCGACGCAGCCTTGCCAAAGTCATGCCGGCCGTAGGCAATCAGTTTGTGATAAGCCGCTCCGGTCGCGTTTCTTCACCACGCCAAGCGCCGAGTTAAATGCGAGTCATTTTTCTGGCTAGCGTGGCATATCCCACTCATGTATGTAAAGAGGGCTGAGCTAGAGACGGCCAGCTAACCTCACTTGCCGTTTGTGTGTAAAACTTTCGGCTTGTTTACCGGGTCTGTATACTTGCAGAGTCTTAACGTGGGAGAACTTGTGACAGGATGTGGGCTAATCACAGTCAAAAACTGGTAGAACAGGCTGGTGTAGGCTACGCAACAGTCTGTTCTATTATTAAGATTTTACAGCAACTCCAATCTACCGCTTATGTGACATGCTGGAAGAGACAGATGATGAAACAATTCTGCTTGCGAGCGAAGCAACTGAGACCAGCATAACTGTCCATGGACAGGTACTACGACGCTATTATTTACCCACGCAAGTCGGCAAAAGGAAAATAAATAAGCCATGTACTTGCAAGTCTTTTGATTCCTTCATTTATACCTTTTGCGGGTAATACGCCGGTAAGAAAGCCAACGGCGGCAGAACTGGGTGCCATAAAAACTTGGCACTACTTGTAAGGACGATAGAACACGTCACAAAGCTTTCGTTTCCAATATCCAGACTGCGGCAGATATTATGCATAGAACTTACGCCGGTTTCGATTAAACCCGCCTGGCTCCATCACGCTCCCTACACTGACATCATCATTCGGAACAGCAGCGGGTCGCAAACTGTCGCGACATGTTCACGCGCCTCGTGACAACGTCAGCGCCTACCGCAGTATTGTGCGTCAACTACCAGGTGGTACACTGCAAACGTGCATCTGTGTCACGCTTGCGTCACTCGACACACACGTTAGTCTTCCCCGCCTGCCAATGGAAGCTGCTGACAGGCGTCGTAAGCGCAATGAATGCGGCTGGCGAAGCCTCCATATATGACGTCATGTGGGTTGCATGAACGCCTGGAAATTTACTCGCATGTGCTCATAACTCATTTGAAACGGGTCTAGCAGCCTTTCAGAACAAAACGATTGACCGCGCAGAATATTAACATTTTTCAGCCGCGTTGCTTCATTTTCGGAGCAACTTCGTGTCGTTGTGCTGATGTGCAGCTCAGAGCACCGTGGCTGAACGCTAAAGCCGCCTCTGCCGCTGAACACACTCGACATTTGTCCAAAGCCCTGACAAATGAGAACGGATGCGCCTAGCGAGCGGGTGGCGAGCTACCGCGCGCGCGCGCGCGCGCCGCGGGGTCTCCGAGCGTCATCGCCCCGGCAAATTGCCTGCTTTGACCCCGAACAGGGAGTGAGGCGGACGTGGCGCACATGGCCGTGCGCCAACCCAGCGTGTGCTACAGCCGCCATTGTTATGGCCAAAACCGACTTCGACCGACCACGTGCAAACATGAATGAAGGCGCTCTTCTGTGGTAGGAACTCATGGTGAAACGGTGTCGCGGTATGGTCTGCTCTCAAGAGCCTATGCTTCTGGTTAACACAGGTCTGTAGTTTAATGCTATTGCAAGCCTTGTTGCATCTCGGTCAATTCCACATTTGAAATAGAAAAGCGCACTAGAAATTTCTGCTGTCAATTAAATTGTCCCGCCAACCTCTCTCCGGACAATTATTTTCATTTCACATCGGGGCCCTTGAAAGGTCTTGCATACTTTGTCAAGTGACGCCCGTCATTATCAGCGCAACTTTCAACCATCAGTGACCCGCCTCGGAATTCCAGGTTTCGATCTGCAAAATGCACGTGACTGCCGACCACCTGAGCATCGACCGCAGCTGGAACATGGCGTCCCTAGCAACCGGCGTGTCGTCGATATCGGAAAGGTTTGTTGTAGCAACCAGCCGAAGGCAGTTTGGATGCAGCTGCACCGTTCCCAGCTCGGCCGGGCCGGACCGACACTGGCAGCGACAGACAGATTTATCGAGGTGACTGGCGCGAGTTCACCATTACGCCTGGCCGACTGGAAACGCTACTGGATCACAGGAACATCTGGAGCATTCGATGAAATGAAAACGGGTGGCAAACTACCGGCAGGCACGCAGGCGGCACGGCCCCCTGCCGACGCGGCCGGCAGAGGCGTTAGCGGGGCACGGGTCCCGGCGGCGGCCGCTCGAACCGACCTAGTGCTGCCGAGAGTGCCCCGCGGAACTCAGCCTTTTCTGACTACCAGCTGGACACCCGAAACGGACAACGAGACGCTTGCGTAGGGAACAGCCTCAAACAAATGGCAACGTTTGGAATAACGAAGCAAGGCAAATGGCAAAGCTTGCTTTTTCGCTGCGGAAGGAAACTTGCAATCACTTATTCCCATCTATATCAACGCATCCATACATCCGTTCTCCTGTTTTTTTTCCTACAAGAAATAAAGCTACTACCACTGTCTTGTCTTTCACTTGTTCGCATTTGATCCGGACGATGGAAACGCTGAACCAGAACTGCATTTGAGCTGGGTTAACTGCGCGTCGGTAGCTGCCGGCAGCACCATAGTGGGGACACCTGCATATGTCGCCAGAATGTCAACCCGTTCCCTGAATCTTACGATGCTTTGAGTAGATGCGGCGAACACACTTCAGCTGACTTACTCGAAAATTCCGAGTGCGTCCTCCGACAGGCTGCTAAGCATATCGACAACTCATTCGCCAGTCAGAAAGCCAGCGGCGGGTTAGCCCGTTGGCTGAAGCCGGTACTGTTCTGGCCTGCCAGGCCAGAGGGGAGGGGCAGCGGGGTGAAGTGCACGCCATGACCACGCACGCGCGGCATGTTGCCTGGTACTGTTCTGGCCTGCCAGGCCAGAGGGGCGGGGCAGCGGGGTGAAGTGCACGCCATGACCACGCACGCGCGGCATGTTGCCTGGTACTGTTCTGGCCTGCCAGGCCACAGAGGAGGGGCAGCGGGGTGAAGTGCACGCCATGACCACGCACGCGTGGCATGTTACCTGCTGGCCAAGGGAGCTCGTACAAAACTATGATGCATCAGCTTGCTACGCAACCAACACCGCAGGGGGTCACCATTACCCCATGACTAGCACGCGAAATCATCCGAGCTACGCGCTCAGCAATACGCGTGTCCCGCGAGATTGGTCACTGACAGCGGCAGGCTTATTTGGTTGTGGTGGACCCGGGGGATTGGGGGGTGGACCCGCGCTGCGTGCCCGGTGACCCAGGGAAGCGGGGGCGGGGCGGTATTGTGGGCCAGCTGACCCCGATTCGGGGAGTGTCAGAGAAGCAGCTTTGCACGCGTCGAGCCGATACATCTAATCCGATCTTGATCTTCTGGCCTTTTGTCGGGTTGTGGGTCACGCCTGTCGGGCTTTTACGGGTTACCGATTTTCAACTATTAACCGGATGCGTTTTTGGGTGCGATTCAAACTATACGAAAATATCAGATCAAAGAGGCATGAACAAAAAACGTCCTCCACAATCGCATTTAATGGTCCCAGCTAAAACCCGTAACGACAGGTGGGTCTGTGACACATTTCATGCCTCTGGAACTCTTTCAACTCCGAATGCGACTCTTAACGCTTATATCGGCCCACACCATATCTAGCCCAACCCATCCAAACACGTTAACGGCGACTCAAATAACCACTAAACCCTTCGTACCTAGGGAGAACCTAGTCTTCCGCGACAGTTTGCATGTGGCCTCGCTTACGGGTGGCGCATCACTAAAGCAAATAACCCAATATGGTAGATGTCATGCAGTCATGGCAAAGGAGAAGAAACGAATGGACATAGGTGCCTAAACAATAAATGTTCGAGCTATGTTTAATCTTATTGTATTTGATTTAAACATCTCAAACTTCGGGTATATTCCGGGCAGGTGTCAAAGCGAAGAATGTAATGCGGTTGTTGTGATATTTTAGGGTTTTAACGTTTCCCTGACACTGACTGCTACATGCGCACTAGATAACACTGGTAGGAATTCTGTTTGCGTAAGCGTTATAAGCTGCATAAAATAAAAAACCTAGCCTTCAGATGCATGCAATACATAACGGATTTAGGCAACTGCAAGCATTTCAATGGAAGCGATTAACATAAGTAGAAGATTACACGCAGGCTGTTGCCAAATCAGGTTGTCGGACTTTGACGGGCTGTGTCTCAAGCTGGCCGGGGCGGGACGGGCCGCGGGCTGGCAGTTAGCAAGATAAAATGTGACGCCGCGTCCGTGCCGTGCCCTCCCTAACCCTGCAGCGGTATCTGAGCCGCCACCGATGGTCCAGTGAGCCAGGGTCGGGTTGACACCGTGGGCCAGGAGACCACGGAGCCGCACCTGTCGTGGGCTCAGTGACCCGGGGCTGGGTTGGTGCCGCGGTTCTAGTAAACCGGGCCTGAGCCGTGTTGGTCCAGTGCCCCAGAGAACCGCGTCCAGGTTTGCATCGCTTGACGAAGCTTATCCTGACTGGGTAAATGCAGCCGCTACCAGCTGCACACTACCATACCGCCACAGGGCTGCCACCGCAGCATTGCTCTTGTTGGTGCACCCGTCCCCTTCCAAGCAGCGCCAGTGAACCAGCTGCCTTCCACCGGCACCAGGATCTTAAGCTGCTCGGGACGTCCTTGGCCAACGTCCGGTCTCCGCTGACAGTTGACTGTCAACAGCCAGCTCCGGTGACCGAAGCACCTGCCACCGTCAACAATGGACCCGTGGTGAGTATGCGCAGCCGAGGCAGCTCACTCCTCGGCCATCAAGACCAGCTGTGGGCGCATACTGACGGCGTGAAGCGGAGCCAGGCGCCAGAGCCAGGACCGCCGGTCACTGGCTCACCAGCCGCCAGAGCCAGAACCGCCGGTCACTGGCTCACCAGCCACTGACTTCCGCATGACCAGCGTGACCGCGGATCCCCTGTTCCACCGACTTACGCCGGTACCGCGGATCCCCTGTACCATCGACATACGCCGGTACCGCGGATCCCCTGTACCACCGACATATGCCGGTGCCGCGGATCCCCGGCACCGCAGGTGCCCAGCTAACACGCCTCATTACCACAGGTCAGGGGCTCACCTACCCGGGCACCATCGCTGCCCGGTCAAGACACCCGGCACAGCCCCCCCGGCCGGCCCGTTCCCATGTCGCGCGTGCCCAATAGACACGGCCCGATACCGCGGGGCTGACATACCCGTTGACACGGGTGTCCGGTCGGTATACTCCGGTACGGCGGATGTCCGGTTGGTATACTTCGGTATAGCGGGTGCCCGGTCGATATACTCCGGTACAGCGAGTGCCGGTCGGCGTACTCTGGTACAGCGGGTGTCCGGTTGGTATACTCCGGTACAGCGGGTGCCTGCCTGACGCGGCCCGCTGAGGGCAGCTGCACAGCGCGGGCGGACGCCACCCGCCGCCGGCTGGGGAGGGGGGAGTGGTCCGGCGGGGAGTCACGCAGGATGTAATTAGTTGGCAGCTGGTAAAGCCGCCACCGACACGTTTTGCCTGACGACTTCCTGTCTCCTGTGTCCGAGACGGATTCGGATCTTATCCGGCCGTCCATTGACATTGCAGCTGTGCCATACGACAGCAGGCGTCAATGGCAACCGCGGCGGAGATGTCGACATCTTTGTCGCTAAGTGCTGAACCAAAGTCTGTGTATGACGAGTTGTACTTCTGTGCGCCCCCATCTGTAGTGTGTTGTCGGTGGATGCGATCTCGTGATGCTATGTCTGCCATAGCTGTCTGCTCCAATGTCTGCAGGTGTGTCTGGCCCTCGTCCGGACGTGCGTCTCTGCCCTGTCCGCTGTGTCCGCGATTGCGTATGGCGCGCCGTCTCCGTTTGTCGTGCCGTCTGCGTGCGGGGATCCGTTGTCTGGACGCCTGGCCTTTGTGGCGCACCCGACAGCTTGGCGTGGCTCCCCAGTTATCGGTGAAAAGCCCGTGATGAGCCGGCGGTCCACATGTGAAGCACAGCGTGAACCGAGACGCCAGCGAGCCACGCGTCCAAACCAGCTTTCTGTCACGCCGTCTACACTTTACAGGGCAGAAAACACACAGCCAGCCCGCCCAGCGGGCAGGGTCAGTGCAGTAGCTTCGAGCTGTACCTCGGCACTAGCGATGCCTGCGTATCATTCTCGGATGCAAATGGGGCCGTGGAATATGCGGCAGAGCGCAACAAAAAATGTCTTCCGTAAAACCGTGCTATGTGGAAGTGAAAAAGAATGCCGACTTTATGTGACGCACGACTAAAGAAAGGTGTTGTATCCCTGAAACTGGTATGCGAGTGGTAAAGCTCCTTTGCGCAACCTCCGTCGCTGGTTATGTTCCTTTAGTTAGCGCCACCTCCGTCGCTGGTTATGTTCCTTTAGTTAGCGCCACCTCCGTCGCTGGTTATGTTCCTTTGCGCAACCCCCGTCGCTGGTTATGTTCCTTTAGTTTTTCAGCATGCATCTTCTATTATTTAGAAAAACCGGATTCCCGACAAAATCTGGTCTCTTCAGAACGATGCTCTTAGCTTCAACTTAACCGTTGTCCCACAGTTGAGTGGGGTGAATCGTGATCCAATTTGCCTTTCCCCAAACCTTTGGATGTCATTGTCAACCATTCAAGTCGAAGGAAACAATGGCTCTCGTACGCTGTGTGATGTTGGAAAGGAGAACTACCCGGTCCTGCCGAGGGTGCTCAGCTCTCAGCTGGTCGCCGGCGGCCAAGGCTAGATCGGGAACTCCCACCCCGCTTTCTCGGAGACGTGAAGAAAACAGTGCACGCAAGATTGATTTACGGCTACCCAGCGTGTCCAATCGCGTTAATGACACGTCGGAGAACTGACGAAAGCAGTCGATTGCCGGCGGCCAGCGTTCGCGTTTGGCGGCGACCATTATTGGTATTCGGCATACCTGCGCCACATTGGCGGCGTGCTCCACCCACTGGCCAAACTGCACGACATCAAACCACCCCCGCACCCAGCCAATTCCGCCCAGCCGGCCACCGAGCACGTATGGCCAATCAACGCTGCTGTGCCTGGCTCCCCGCTCCGCCCGACTGCTGCTGGCGGGGGATCCAGCGGCGCGGCTGGCCCTGCACCGCACGGCTCGCCGCCGCGCGTGCAGCCGCCGGCCCGAGCGTGTCACGTGTCGGGCCGACGGGCCGCGAATCGTTGCCTGACCAGGCCCCAACGCGGCCCGCTTCCGGCCTCGGCGGCGGGCGGCGGCGCGCGTGGGAGGCGCCCGCCGCATCGCCGTCCAGCTGCCCAATACATACCTGCAACACAGGGAGCACGCACGTGAGACAGGCTGCGATTGGTTGCCGTGCACGCGACGGAAAACACCATCGTAAGTCTATAAATAGGTACATCAGGCAGTGCTGCGCATGGTCTCGTAGCGCGGCTTAAGAACTTCCTGAACAAAATGAAAAATGTCTGGGGTAGTTTTGTTCCAGTTTGCACTTTCTGGGTCTCAAGACAGCGCAATACCATATTCATAGGATCAACCTCAACAAACGACATCCCCATCGGAAGCTACCGGTTAGTCTTCCAAAAACATACTTTTGAGCACATGCTAAACGAACAGCTTTTTCTCGCCCGCTCCCCTAGGCTGTATTCAGGTAGTGCCATCATGGACTGTTTTATCTGGCTTGGGTTGACAACCATTGGAAACTTAACTACATACGTCGGCTTGCTCCATTATATCGTGAATGCTTTAATGGAAGGTGCACTAAGAGAATTCCGGACGAATGTGGCATTGTGGCAACCCGTGACATGCGTCACACTTGTTTATGCATCCCTAAATCGAGAGCGGACACTATCATCTTGGCACACCCTTTATCGCGTTGTTGCGAGCGTGCAATGCCTCCACGCGGGCGGCCCTGCCGAGTGCGACCAAAGGAGCGGCGCTGCTCGCCTGCGTGCACGGCCTGCACAGCCACAGCAGGTGTACATCGGACTGCCGTGCCGTATCTCGGATGAAAGGCGCACGCTGCTCGCGGCCTCGTGACAAAACGCCCTCTGTTTCTGGCGCGACCAGCGCGTCTCTGCAACTAAAGCAGCGTCGCAACCCAGTCCCAGTCACCGCCACCAGCCCAGTCCCAGTCACCGTCACCAGCCGCCCAGTCCCAGTCACCGTCACCAGCCCAGTCCCAGTCACCGTCACCAACCGCCCAGTCCCAGTCACCGTCACCAGCCCAGTCCCAGTCACCGTCACCAGCCCAGTTCCAGTCACCGTCGCCAGCCCAGTCCCAGTCACCATCATCGCTGATCCCTAGCATTAACCCCAAACTCCGACCTCTCTAAACCATCAACTAGTTCTACCGCCGCACCCCTGCCGGACCCCTCAGCCCGCGCCAAGCGCTGGGTCTGGTGCTGAGCCTGGCGCGGCGCTGGAGCCCGCCGGTGAGGCCGGAGGCAGCGCTGGAGCCCGCCGGTGGGGCCGGCGGCGGCGCTGGAGCCCGCTGGTGGGGCCGGCGGCAGCGCTAGAGCCCGCCGGTGGGGCCGGAGGCAGCGCTAGAGCCCGCCGGTGGGGCCGGCGGCGGCGCTGGAGCCCGCTGGTGGGGCCGGCGGCAGCGCCAGAGCCCGCCGGTGGGGCCGGCGGCAGCGCTGGAGCCTGCCGGTGGGGCCGGAAGCAGCGCTAGAGCCCGCCGGTGGGGCCGGAGCTAGAGCCCGCCGGTGGGGCCGGCGGCAGCGCTAGAGCCCGCCGGTGGGGCCGGCGGCGACGGGCCGGCGGCGGCGGGCTGGGGTTCGGCTTGGTCAGCCGCCCGCGTCCGGTCGGTACGGGGTGTGACGGCGGCGTCCGCGGCCGGCACCTGCCGACACGGTCACCGCCCCCGGCCGGCCCCACCAGGCCCGGCCGCGCCGCATAGACACTGTGACCACGTGAGCGGCTCTGTAGACACTACATACGAGAAACAGATGCCGCAGGCAGGTAACGTAGACACGACCAAATCAGGCAGCTACCGTGGACACGGCCAGACCAGGCAGCCGTTTTAGACCTAACCGGAAAATACCGCAGCTAAAAGCCCAGACTGCATGAGCACAGGAGAGCAGGCCTCAGAGTCCTGTCTGAACGCCGGCCTGGCGCAGTCCACAACGTGCACCCGATCCCCATGCTCTCGGCCCCAGCCCGGCGCAGCCAGCATCGGAAACGGAAGGACTAACATCCGCTGGGACTTCGCCGATAAGGCTCGGTGCCACCACCGGCGTCGAGGCGTGGGAATGGTATGCCAGCGCCGCCAGCTCCCGTGTTGCCTTTCCACCGGATAACCAGGAGCTCAGTCGGTTTTGATCCATGCACGACAGGGCGCGCTCTAGTATCTCCCACCACCGGGCACAGTCGGAGAGAAGGGTGGATTCAGGGGCGTAGGCTTGCAAGATAAGTAAGGGGGAGCGGGGGTGCAAAACAGTACAAAATGACTCAACATGCTCCCCAAAATACGCCAACAAACGGGGTTCTACCCGAATTCGACAACTTCCTTCTCAAAGTTGGGGGGGGGGGGGGCTGGTGTCCAAGTTGGGGAATGAGCTGAAGCCCCCAACTGAAAAGGAAACTATACCCCTAACTATACCCCTGGTTAGATTCGAATTCGCAGCTCACTCGGTCGCTTCAGTATTCCACTTTCTTCGTGAATGAGGAAGGCTTATGTAATGTCGCACGTTTCCGTATGATAGCGAACAACTATAGGCGAAAACAGTCACGATCGCAGGCAAAAATTTTGCTCCGCGCGCTTGGCATTGATCCAGCGTTATTCTATGTCACACATGGCAGCCGCTGGATTTCGTCGCGTTGCCAAATGTCAGCTTCGCGGCGGCCAACTGCGTTCGAGTCTCGTCAGCCTCTCACACAACCTCTCTCAGAAAATATTACAAATTCTACCAACGAAACGCTGACACACTGATCTCACTCATGCGTCAGGAACTGGGAGTACTTCGGAAATCCTCGCATGACGTGACAACCAGGCCTGACAATGCCCGCGCATCACGCGGACTGCGGCGATCTAGTTCGCTCTGTCCCGCATGCACGCTGGGTCTCACAGGATCGTCCCGAGAACTCACTCTCAAGCCACCCTGCACAGCACACTGCGAAGTGCTGCCGCTGCTGCCGTCGAGCGCGGCCGATTTGCCGTGACTCAAACCCAGCTGCTGTCTGCTTAAACGTGACCTGCGACGACAGGTCAGAGCGGCCTTTTACATGCCTCGACACTGGTCGGTGGCGTCGCATCCGGCCTGTGATGCCGACAGTGGTCAGCTCGGCGCTCGTGCCGATCTGTATGCTGGCCACGCGGCCCCTTCTGGCATCGCCAACACGGAATCGGGTCATGATAACGCGACGAAAAGGGAGAAACGCCCCTAAATAAGCACTGGTCGTCATATTTGCCTAGAAATCACATGACGGTCAAATGGGAAGATTGCACGTTCATTCCAACGCCAGGTGGCGCCCTGGAAGTGACGGCCGCTCAGTCCATGCACTGGGCTACTTTCTGAGCGTACAGGCTAGTGCGCCTGCGCTCCGGGTCATGTCCTGAATGCTCGGTCTCCACGGCTGCGGGCCGCCGGCCGAACGACGGAGCCGCGCACTCGACGTAAGGCCTGTGACGCCCTGTGACGTCCTGTGATGCCCTGTGACGTCCTGTGATGCCCTGTGACGTCCTGTGACGCCCCCGACGACCCGCGACGTCTCCGAGCACGACCGTCCGCCGGCTCGGGCCGGGTCGGCAGCCGCGGGCGGGGGTCGGGTCACGCCCGCCATGCCCCGTTTCCTGCGGCGCGGGCGGCACCAGCGGGGCGTCACCGCCGGCCGCCGGCCTCGGAGCGTGACGTGACGCGGCGAGCGGCGGGCCGGCCGGCCGGGCGGGGTCGACCGGCGCATCCTGTGCTTTGGAGGCCAGGACAGCGTGACGGCCGGACGTCCGCCAGTGGGCGTCACAGCCGCGGCACGGAACGGTGCGGCGCGACATGACACGGTACGGTACGACACGGGATGTACAGCCCGGCGGCGGGTCAGTGTGACTCGACTTGATCCGACCTGTCCAAGCGCGGTCAAAAATCTGCCGAGTTCGGTATGTCCGGAACAGTTATACTTCCGACCCCGCTCAGTCTCTTTCGCCGTACCACAGCCTGATTCCTCTACCTCAAACTATAATTCCACCTGGCCCCCTCACCCTGTCTCGGCCTGGACCCACTCTACTCACTCTACTCTCGCCGGATCCCCACTCTGCCTCTGCCTGTTCTCGTCAGGCGTGCCGGACGTGCGGCCGTCGCCACGCGCGAGGCTAGGACCACCAGCCTCCCCAGCTCCGCAGCTCACGTGCGAGTTCCGCCTGTTGACAACGGCTGCGTACTGAACGCAGCCTCGTTTCACTGATCTCTGGAGGTCGCAGAAAGGTCACAGGTGCCGCTTGCAGCTCGCAGTGGGTCCAATTATTAGGACAGCCCTCACGTCCTGTGTTCTTGTTCCCAATGACTTACTGGGCGATCACCTTGACCAGGGCATAATGTCGTCGCCAGTTCGATTCCCTGCCAGGTGTGCAACGCTGCAGTCTGTCGCTACACACGTCAGAGTACCGGGCTTTTTCGACGCACCGGATGTGTGTTACGTCATTTCAGCATCGCGTGTGTCACACTGAGTACGCTCCATCTGCCTGAAACGTACTGAACGCTGGGATCTAGAAAAGGACTTGAACGATGAGAACATTTCAGTACCTGTTCGTGCGTCCCCGGTGACCTCAAGGGCGTCGCTCTGGCCGTACTGCCACCGCTGGCAGCCGCCCACGCCACCCCCGCCGCTGCGGCGACGACGGCGCCACAGCCACCTCCCTGACGTAATCACGTGATCGAGAACCCCTCAGGCACACGTGGTCACCCGCGGCCAGATCCCCCCCCTCCCCCCGAGCCCGGCGCGCTCTCGTGCCTCGCCGACCGGCGGGAGGCGGTCTGTGCAACACTCCGCCGCTATGTGAGACGTCGTGTCGCCTGAACCCGCCAGTCACGCACTTCGGTCGTGGGTTACGGCGACTGTTGCTAGTGGCAGCGAGCTAGCGCTCGTGATAACGGTCTTCTGAAACGCTGCGGTGCTTGTGCATTGATGATGTATGTTCGACAGTCCGAAGCGCGCATCAAGGATGAACGCACGCACCTGCTTTCCATCTGGCATTCACTAAGCACTGGCCTAGGGCTGAAAACCCATAATTAAGGATAAGGCAGTCTTATCATGTCAGAAACAAACCCTCCAGTGGCTGTACAATATATCTAACATTGAACACCCCGTATTCTGCCTCCTCCGTTTCCGCCTACCCCTCCCCCCCCCCCCCCCCCCCCCAGCTGCTGTCCCTCAGTGAAGGGCAGTGGCAAACAGTGGTTACGTGGCTGGCAATTATGCCCGAAAGCGTAAACAGCACGCGCTGCTCCACAAGCAACCATATCTGTCGGATGCAGCGAAGGCGCCTACACCGAAGGTTCTGAACTTTGATACAAAGCATGTTCGTTGCTCTCCTCAAGTCACTAGGCCATATGACAAAGTAGGTATAAGCGTGTTTTTTTCAGACCAAAGGCCAAACGTGCTGTAATATCGTAGCTACTAACGTCATCTGTCGGCCACCACGCAAACACCGAACAGTGTGTGGATCCCAACGTACCAGCAGCATCAGCTACTTGACCGACTTGGGGTCACTTGAACATCTGCCCTGCACAGTCCATTCACTGACGGCACACCATCGCCAGAGCAAGACGCGAGAAACGTCAGCAGGCAATGGCGACTAAGCCCTGTGCGTCCCGGCGCCGCCTCTCGGGCCCCGGCCATGCCGCAGCGCTCCGCTCCGTCTCGGCGAGGCGGCGGCGCCGGCGCGCCCCAGCTGCGGTGGCGGGGTCACCCGGCACGGGCGGCGGCGGCGACCTTTGACTGAGGTCAGCCGGCATGGCCGGCAGCGGGCGCCCTTTCGTGCGCCGTCCGCTGGCTGACACAGCGTCTGGGCCGAACAGCGGCCCGAGCCGGCGGCGGCGGCGGCGGCGGCCTCCGCCGGCCCGGCCCAGCAGCGCACAGCAGGCATTGCCGTGACTGTAGTGCAGCAGATAGCGCTCGGTGTAACTCTCCCTCAGCGCATGGCGCCCGGTCCGCCCTCTCGCCAGGACCTTGAAAACGGCGACGAATCGCAAAAAGCGGACAGGAGCGGCGCGCACAAGTTCGTGACGCGCCATGGCGCCCGCCAGCGCGGTGCGCCCCGGCTCCAAAACACAGCCATTACCGGCCAGCGGTGCGTGGCGTCGCCGGGCGGCACAATACGGCGCGACCTCGGCGGCGGGTCATGCAACCGCCTGCAGCGTGCACCGCACCCGGCGGCCCGCACAATGGCGGCCTTCCGGAGCTCGGACGTCGCCTCCGGGCCCACAATGCGGCGCCGGCACGCTCGTGTAGGGAGTCGGCCGGACCGGCAGAAGCTGTCGCCGTGAGAGGTTGGGGTCGTCGTCAGTCGCGTCGGGCCAGAGCGACGCTGTCGTACGCCGCCTCTGCCCTGGGAGCCCGCTCAGGAAGCGTGATCTGAGAGTGAAAGGAGCTGTTCGCTCGCTGGCTGTTGACCGACGGCGGCGGCGCCCGCCTGCCGACTGTGTCCGTGGCTGTGTATGGTGCCCGGATCGTGTCCGGCTCGTGTCCGGATCACAATCGTCCAGACATAACGGTGACACACTTGGGTCGGCTGGCGAGAGCTGCACCGGTCCACACACCCACACATACACAAATAGCCCGAGGGCTCGCCGCCGGTCAAGTTCCCACGGAATCACGCCCAGCGTTCCCGCGTCCTTCAGTTTTCTCCTCCTAGCCTGCAGCGCGGGACAGCTTGCGCCGATTGAAGAACATTGTCTTGGACAAGAGCTTCGCAACGAAGGGAGAGACGGGTGGCTCGTCTTCACAGACAGTGCATACGGCAAGTCTGATGTCAGAACAGTCACTGGAAAGATTCGGTGCATGCATGGCTGGACCATGGTTGGACCAGGCGCTGGGGAAAAAACACGCTCCCTCAGAAAATGGGCATAGAAAATACTCCTGTTTCCATTTCACCATCGGCGAAGACACCGGACAACGGGCAGCGGGTAAGCGGGTATTGGAAAACGCTATTTTCCTGTGCGTGGCGTATGCACCTGGACTTCCTCTGCTTACAACTTTTCTGGTATCGGTGACCTGGGTCCAGGGATGCATTCGACTTCCCGCCGGTTATCAGGAGCTGGCTAACGAAGTCATTACAAATATACTGCGTAACGCGCACTGGACCAATCAGCACTGGCCAATCGCGCACTGGCCAATCAGCAGTGCTGCCGCCTCCAGCGGCCGGCCGGCCGTGGCGCGTGCCGCCCCTGACCGCTGTGACGCCGTCAGAACTGGCTCGGCGAGGCTCTGCGGCGTTGCCGACCCGCCGCCGCCGAGGCGGGGCTGGGCCCGAAAGGTACGATACAGGCGAGCTGGGCCCGTGAGGCTCGGCAGACGCGAAGCTGGGCCCTCGAGGCACAGCCGCCAGCTAGAGCTGCTCGGGGTTTTGGTGGAAGCGACCTGTCATTGAGCCAACCGCGGTCCGGAGCTGCCCCCCCCCCCCCCTTCCCCAGACAGTTTATGCTGTATTCGCTGATATGGTTTCAGCCATATGCGAATCGCTCTAATTCTGGCCAAAGTGGGCACCAAACGACAAACAAGCGTGCACAACCGTGCACAGCAGTCACACAGCCTGAACGGCCTAAGTTGCGCCACCTGCCGGGGCCTGCTTTTCCTCACGGCCCAGTACGCCTCATCGCTGGTGGCTCTGCAGGCTTTCTCTTTCAGCCCAGCGGCCCGCTTGCCGTTCAAACAGCTGATTTTACGCGCATTGTGCGGCGGCGCTGGTCATAAAACACAACTTGTAGGCTCCCCAGCGCGCGCCTGGACCTAGCCCGACTGATTCATCACCTTTTATCGAAATGTCATGCAAAGCGTGGAGCGCATTTGCAAGCTCGCAGCAGCACCGCGCCGAAGGTACGGCAACACCGCTCGGACATCTCGGGTGGGAGGGGGGGGGGGGGGCATTCATGACGTCACACAGTCGTCGGAAAGCGCTCGGCGCATGTTTCAACACATACGAAGGATCCATTACGATCTCACCGCTGTAACAGCGGACGACCCTGACACGTCACAGGGCCCGTGTGTGAGGCCCGCGAGCTCGGCGACGTCATCTGGGCCAGCGGCACCGGACAACGCGGCGAGTCGACGGGGTCGGGGCGGCGGGCGGGGGGGGGGGGGAAGGGGAGGAGGCGCTGGAACTGCCGCTGGCGCCAGGTGCCGCCGCCAGGAAGGAAGAGTGACCGGCGCCGCGACGCAGCCAGCCGTAAAATTGGGGTGGGGCCGGCGGAGCTCGCCGCCCCACAGGAGGGGCCGACATCGACTACAGAGGCGGCCAACGCGCGAGCCCCGATCGACATCGATCCAAAGAGAATTGGTCAGACGGGCCGGAGCCCGCCCCCGGCGCACCGGCCGCCGGCGCTCCTTAACAGCAGGTACGCCTGTAACGCATCAGCTCCCGACCGCCCTCAGACCACATACGTGTCATAGGCAGGACGTCGGACGACTCCGAGCGGAGAGCGATGCACAAACACGCGGAGTTGGCGTCTGGTCACCAGATACCATACTCTGATTATGTCGTCCGCAAGAAGCCTCCCCCACTCGGAGCGATGCCGTATGACATCGGTGATTGCAAACCCGGCCGACCGCCGGCGGGGTGGCCGCGGGGCCAGTCCGAGTCTCTGACGGCCGAGTGCCGGCCGCCCCACCTATCGACCGCCCCAGCCAATCCCCGGCGATCCCGGGTAATGAGCATCTCATAACCACACGGCGCCAATAAGCCGCACGCGGCCGCACGAGTTCTGCCGCACGCGGGCGTGCCGCGTGCATGGCTCTGGTTCGGGCACGAGGTCCCTCTGTCAATCGCGCCAATCTGGGCCGTGCGGGCCGGCCCGCTGCGAAGCGGCGGAGCGAGCGGGTTGTATCACCGCTGGGGAGCGCCGTGCCGCCGCTGGGGAGGGGGATCATGTCACCGCTGGGGAGCGCCGTGTCACCGCTGGGGAGCGCCGTGTCGCCGCTGGGGGGGGGGGGACCGTGTCACCGCTGAGGAGCGCTGTGCCACCGCCGGGGAGGGGGACCGTTTCACCGCTGGGGGGCGCCGTGTCACTGCTGGGGAGGGGGCTCGTATCATCGCTGAAGAGCCGATCTCTTGCTCAGGAGCCGAGCAAAAACCGAGCGTGCCCCCGAGGCGCATCGGTTTTTGCTTTCTGGAGCTGGACTCATTTCAGCTGGGTTTGTTTTTGCTTTCTGGAGCTGGACTCTTCTCAGCTGGGTTTGTTTTTGCTTTCTGGAGCTGGACTCTTTTCAGCTGGGTTTGTTTTCTTCCATGCAAGCTCGGCTGAACAAATATCGTATGCGCTTGTCAAGCGTTTTGTCCGCACACAAAGAGCCTTTTGAGCCGGCACCCCCATGTGCCAACAAAGGGCCGTGACCTTATCCTCTGCTCCTGTTTGGTAAGCCGGGCGGGCTGTAGGGCATGACCGCGCGTCCGCCTTGGTGGCACCACTACACCGCCACACCCAGGAGCACCAGTATCTCCCGTGTCACCTGCACCAGCCCACTGTGAATGGCGGCGTGGGTCTGTAGCTGTCTGAGGCGGTGATGCAGCGAAGGCCGAATAATGGCCGCTGATACTGTACGAGCAATTACTTTGAACCCGTTAAGTGGTTGGTCACACGAAGAAGATGCTTGTTCTTTTCTGTAACATAAGGAGAACTGCAATTCCTGCGCAGTTTTTCAACTTAAGCGTATCCCAAACACCAGAAATAATGTCCCGTTCGCACCCTGGCTTCAACCGCGACGCTGCTAACAAAGCCTTGTCATAATGAAATCACCCCATGCGTTATTCTCATTTCATTGGGCCCAGGGCGAACGCCAAAACTCTCCAAGATTAGTACAGCGTATAGTAAAAACTCCATAGCAAAACGCACGATACCAAGTGAATTAGGAGTGTATACCTCAACTTACCACGCCTTACACTCGAAAATGTTTTCGGTGGGCCCTGTCGCTTCATGTATGTTTCATCGTCGTCGCCCTCCAAGACCTCGTTCCATGCCGGCCAACAAAGGATCGACGCGGCATTCAAGTCGGGAAATGCTGGTGATACGGTATGCATTCGTCATCAATGGATCGTACGTTTCTATTGAAGACCTAATGCAGGCAATCACTCATTGTGTGCTGAACAATAAAATGCACGCCATGGGGCCAGTGAAAACTGCAAAAGCCGCCACCGCGCCACGGCCGTTTCATTTCCATTTGACGATTCCCTCACTCAGCCATCCTGTGTGCCGTTCAGCCTGCAGCCTGAGCCTATCTCAGGAGCCGAGGCCCTGCACCGGGATACCTGAGGTCAACAGGGGACGTCCACGGGACGGCCGGGTCTGCCCGCAGGCCTGCCGCCCGACCTCGTGCCGTCGCGGCCCGTCGGCCCGCTCGACCGTCCGACCTCGTACCGTCGCGGTCCGCCGGCCCGCTCGACCGTCCGACCTCGCACCGTCGCGGTCCGTTGGCCTGCTCGACCGTCCTACCTCGTACCGTCGCGATCCGCGGCCCGCTCGACCGTCCGACCTCGTACGGTCGCGGTCCGTTGGCCTGCTCGACCGTCCGACCTCGTACCGTCGCGGTCCGTCGGCCTGCTCGACCGTCCGACCTGGTACGGTCGCGGTCCGTGGCCCGCTCGACCGTCCGACCTCGTACCGTCGCGGTCCGTGGCCCGCTCGACCGTCCGACCTGGTACGGTCGCGGTCCGTGGCCCGCTCGAAACCGCACCGTACCTGGCTGGTTGCGCACCCGGTCGAGCCGACCGGCCGGGCCGCGGCCAGGCCGCCCACTCACGGCGCACCGGCCCGCCGCCACTGTGCCCGCGACCCGCCGCCGGCCTGGCGCCTTCCGGCGCACCGTGCGCCCACAGGAACACAGGTGTGCAGCGGAGCGTCCGAGCGGCACCACCCCCCCCCACGCTCGGGCGTCGCATGTCGGGCGGCGGCGCGCCGACCCCAGCCCCCCCGCGCCCAGCTCCGGCTGGCCGCTACCGGGGGTGTCCCGCCGGACGGCCAGGCCTCTCAGGGTCACCTGCGCTGGGGTGCCCTGGGGCTTACCGGCAGGGCAAGGTGACAGTTATCCAGCTATGCCCTGTCCGGGAAAAGTTTGATGCAAAACCGGATAGTTATAAGCGGTGCAGGGAAGGAAAAATCCGTCGCTTTCAATCACATCACGCGACAGGGTTGTCGGGTGTTACACTTCGGCTGCTGGGAGAAGTGCGCGGCCACCAGTTTCGAGACTCGTGCGGCGACGGAGCCGGGCTGCGAGCCGGCACAGACAGAGCCGTGCGAGAGTGGGGCCGGGGCCGAAGCCGGCGCCGGAGCCGGGGCCGGAGCCGGAGCCGGAGCCGGAGCCGAACCGGAGCGGGTGGGAGGCCCGGGGAGCTGGCGGCCGGGCGGTGCAGCGCGGCTGCGGCGGAGAACGACTTTCCTCGTCCGGCCGAATGCCCGACTGGGAGTCGGCGGCGGCGAGAACACGGCAGCGGTGCGAGCGAGGACAACCCCAGGAAGGCAGCCCGCTCCCGTATGTCCTCACAACGTCGAGCCGAACCGCCTTGAGAAGCAGGCAGACATCGCGAGCCCCTACGACGGAAAGCCTGCCGGCCTGCTGAATCCGATTCGTTCACACACACGTGCAAAATTCGCAACTACCATACTGTGGTGAATTACGAACTCACGAAATCGTTGAAATAAGTTTCAACATCACTAGCTTGAATGCCTGCTTGACCTTTTGCTTGAACTGCCACACAGCGTCTGTTCTGCTCAACTGTTCAGCGTCCTCGGAGCACGAGACACCACACCGCCGACAGTATGGATGGCCCCAGCAGACACCACACCGCCGACAGTGTGGATGGCCCCAGCAGACACCACACCGCCGACAGTGTGGATGGCCCCAGCAGACACCACACCGCCGACAGTATGGATGGCCCCAGCAGACACCACACCGCCGACAGTATGGATGGCCCCAGCAGACACCACACCGCCGACTATGGATGGCCCCAGCAGACACCACACCGCCGACAGTATGGATGGCCCCAGCAGACACCACACCGCCGACAGTGTGGATGGCCCCAGCAGACACCACACCGCCGACAGTGTGGATGGCCCCAGCAGACACCACACCGCCGACAGTGTGGATGGCCCCAGCAGACACCACACCGCCGACAGTGTGGATGGCCCCAGCAGACACCACACCGCCGACAGTGTGGATGCCCCAGCAGACACCACACCGCCGACAGTGGATGGCCCCAGCAGACCACACACACCGCCGACAGTGTGGATGACCCCAGCAGACACCACACCGCCGACAGTATGGATGGCCCCAGCAGACACCACACCGCCGACAGTGTGGATGGCCCCAGCAGACACCACACCGCCGACAGTGTGGATGACCCAGCACCAGACATGTCCGAGACTTCCAGCACCGGACAATTAACACCTACGCTACACTACACGCTCACACAGGACGCAAGCATCGAGGCCGACTGAACGCCAGTGCGTGGACATCACAAAAACCTGTTGGTGATTGGGCTCTCGGGCGCGCGACGATTGCCGAGCCGAGTCTGCGCCCGAATGAGCAGTGAACAACGGCGGGTGGAGATTGACAACGAGCGGACACCGACAGCCGGCGAGCGGACAGCGAGCGGCAGTGACCGACGACCGGCGACAACAGAAGAGAGAGAGAGAGACAAAGAGAGAGAGAGAGAGAGAGAGAGAGAGAGAGAGAGAGAGAGAGAGAGAGAGAGAGAGAGAGAGAGAGAGAGAGAGAGAGAGAGAGAGAGAGAGAGAGAGAGAGAGAGAGAGAGAGAGAGAGAGAGAGAGAGAGACAGAGACAGAGAGAAAGAGAGGGAGAGAGCGTAAGCGGGTAACAACAGCGAGCGGGCAGTGAGGCGGTGGGCGAAAGTGAGCGAGTAACGGCAGTGAGCAAGGAACGACAGAGAGCGGAGAGCAACGGCAAGCGGAGAGCGACGGTGAGCAGGGGGTGACGGTGAGCGAGGGGAGAGCGACAGTGCACGTCTGTCGGTCGCGGGGGGGGGGCGACAGTGCGCGTCTGTCAGTTGCGCACGGCACGCCGAACCCGTGGACAGGAGTGGGGGAAAGTCTTTCCCAGCGTGCCGGGTTACGGGCGGCGTTATTTTCCTCCCACCTTGAACTCTGACCGGCGGTGAGCGACGGGCGACAGTGGCTGACTGGCGCTCGCACCCTGATGCAAACACCATCAGCGCCACGCTGAGAACGCTCGCAGAGCTTCGCCTACACCTGCAGCCAAGTGCGGCTGCGGTGGCTTGGCGACGGCCGGCCAACGCTGGCAGATCACTCACGGGAGCGGTCGCCACTCACCACTGCCACCGATCGCCACTCACCACCGTCACCGGTCGTCATTCACCACCGCCACCGATTGCCACTCACCACCGCCACCAGTCGTCACTCATCGTAGCGGCTCTGTTTCGGCGACCCGGTGGTGGTCACAACGCTGACACATGGTCGCTGCGTCGGGCATCACGCCCCGCATCATGAAGAGCGTGTGCGGAGGCCGACACTCCAGGACCGTGTCAGGCCGAGACTGACACTGCAGGATCGTGTCAGGCCGAGGATGACACTCCGGGACCGTGTCAGGTCGGGGCTGACACTCTGGGACCGTGCAGACCATGGCAGACCTTCTAACCGCGTTCCAGCCAAACCATGACCTTGAGACGACACGAGCGCGTGCTAAGTGTCCTGGCGAGCTGCCGTGCGGTGATGAAACAAGAGCCCAAGTAGCCAATCAAGGGTTGACGGGTTGTTAGGCTGAAAATAGCCTACCTTCGATAGCTGTGCTCATGGTAATGAGACAGCTTAGCATCGAACAATCACAATAAACCCATGCTTGTTCATTAGCATCGTTTAGCCAAATCCCCCTTGATGATCGAAAGCCAATCATTGTTATCATGTGGAATGTTAAATCAGAATTTCGAAAACACCTGGAGCTCAAGGTCTTCCTTGCTTGTATCAATAATGGTCAATCAAGGATTGGCTGGTGTGACCCATAACCGCGGTCGTTAACATTTCTGACCTCAGCAACGTCCTGGCGTTGGTAACGATCCGTTCCGTGCCGACCCATGGCACGGGTTGATTCTCCCTCACTCGCAGCTCGGTTATGTCAACCGGCTCCCGCGTCAGGCGAGCGAGCTGATAAAGACGCATTCCGGTCTATAATTAAGTCGACCACGACCGCTCAGCACACACGAGTCGGCGGAGGATTTACGCATGCGACGGCATGGCCCCGTCGTGCATAATTCACTGTACACGTGCAAGGCATGGATCCAGGAGGGAAGCAGTCCCCTCTCCACTTCGACAGAAAGACACCTACACTGGATATGAATACGATTCGTCAACTCCGTTTTATCGGGAGGACAGGCTTGGACAAGACGCATGGAATGGTCAGATCCTCCACACCAGACGCACGAAATGGTAAGATCCTCGACACCACACGCATGGAATGGTAAGATCCTCGACACCAGACGCCTGGAATGGTCCGGTCCTCGATAGTTTGCTTTGTACTCTTGGACCAGCACTTATAACGTGTACTGCAGAGGCAGTGCATGCACAGGTTTGGATAAACCGCAACAGCACGAACCGACACAAACAATACCAAACGTCACCGATTTCTCTGCCGTTCTCTTCACGCACACTTGTACTGCTTCTTATCATACCATACGCAGCTTTGGGACACGATGCCTGGTGATTGGCGATGCCGTGGGGTGACGAAGTGAACAGCTACAGTCAGCGACGATATCGCTTGTTGCGCGCGTTTGGTGTACATGTTTCATTCTCCATCTCCTCTGTTAGAATATCGCGTCAGTTTTCGTCGGCAACTGAATACGTGCTGCCGTATACAATTTTTTCCAGCTAGCGAGTGCTGCGAACTGAGCTCTACACCCACGTCAGCCCATCTGACCGCTGTACATAGGCCGTCTCAAACTCGGCCTATGTACAGCAGCTGCGGCAGCACGACGAGTAGAATGGCTGAAACGCCGGCAGTGCAGGGATGTAGTCCTGCCAGTGGCGGCCACCGCTGAAGTAGCGCCGGCACTGATGATGATGACTGATGGGCGAGCTGACATCATCAGGACTCATCCAATGCGCTTGATAATTGACAAATGATAACTTACAGCAAGTAGCGGAAATTATCCTGATGTCAGCAGCAGCTGGGTTACTATGCGTTAGGATGTGCCGACAGACTCCGTGCCTCCAGTTCGGCAGGCTTGCGAGGAACAGCGTGCAGCTCTCATCGTAATCTGATGTATATACGCAAGGGTCCTCTGCAGCATACATATTCTTAACCATTCGGTGGAAGTTTTAACAGGCAAACCGGGTCTAAAGACTATCGCCATCGCCACACATCCAAACAGTCATTACGGTCCAACACCGGTCGGACTGAGGAATGACGGAAGGCAAGTGTGCGAGGGAAGTGTCTTTAAACCTCGGTAAAGGTCTCGGTATAGCCCTGTGTTGCGTGCGAGTGGTCGGCGGATGTCGCTCGATGTCGCTCGAGCAGACGCGATATCTCGGCCAGACCTCCACCGGACACACCTCCTGCGCTATGCGACGGGTGTCATCGCCAGACCTACGACAAACCGATTCTACCGATACCGATACCGCCGATTCCCATATCAATCTACACTTAGCAGCGTCGAATTCGAACCGGCCGGCACTGTGCCGTTTCGGCGCCGCGGGGTTCAGATCGATCCGTCGGCGCCAGATGGACATGACGCCGTCCTCCATCCTCAGCACGCCGCTGGGGGACCGCGGACTCGGGCCCACCTCTACTCGGTCCGGAGACGGCTCCAACACGCCGGCGTCGCCCGGCGGGGTGGCACCGGACGCCGGCCTGCGACAGCGGACCAGTACCGTCGCTCGACACGGCGGGCCAGGTGGCCCACCTTCCTCCGCTCGCTGGGGCGGCACCGGACGCCGGCCTGCGACACCGGACCAGTACCGTCGCTCGACACGGCGGGCCAGGTGGCCCACCTTCCTCCGCTCGCTGGGGCGGCACCGGACCCCGGCCTGCGACACCGGACCAGTACCGTCGCTCGACACGGCGGGCCAGGTGGCCCACCTTCCTCCGCTCGCTGGGGCGGCACCGGACCAACTTCCGGCGATTACGGGCGCGAGTGGCGGCCGGGTCGGACGGAGCCGGGTCGGGCGGCCGCCTCCGCTGGCACCCGCGTGCCCCGCACGCTCCGGGTCCTCGTGGACGCCCTGGTGATCCCGGGCTGGCGCTGGCTGTTCGCAGCCGCCTCCCGACACGCCGCTGGCTGCCCGCGACTGACGCGCGCGGGTGTTCCCCGCCCCGTCCACGCACTGCCCGCATGGCCACCGCTGACACCGGGGCCACCGCCGTCCGGTGTCGCTCGATTTACGAACGTGTCCGTCAAAAACCTCGGCTCGACATCAGGATCACTCATCTATACCGCGTGCCCACAACAGCGAAACGACCGCTGCCACGAGCAGACAATGGCATGCCTTTCTGAAGCTCGAGCCCCATCCTCAACCACAATGCTCCGAACATTCTACTTCAGGGACCTATGTAATAGGAGCCAGGAACCTGAAAGGAAGGACATGCGGACTATCCAATGTCCCAATCTACCAAATCCCAATGTTCCATTCTACCAAATCCCAATATCCCATTCTATCGAGCTTCGTCTCTGCTGGATGGTGTGCTCGGCCGTGCCATCCGCTCCGCCTGCCCCAGACTCGACCGGCCGGAATCAGGGCCTGCCGGCCGGGTCACGGTGCCGTACCACGCAGTGTGATGTATACCGCTGACACCAGAGCCAAATCCGCGAGTGCCGTGTGTGCGTGTGCCGAGATGTGGGAAACATGCGGCCACTTTGCCGCACGTATCGCGTATTTATGCACAGGTTTCACAACTGACGCAGTCATCCGGTACAGTTTAGCACGTGCCGGGTCCGCCAGCGTTGTGCAACGCCAGCCGCCGGCCGCCCGCACGAACCGCATGGAAATGCTTGCTGACGGCTGGCGTTTGAGCCGGTAAGAATGGGGAGCGTGCCGTTTGGAGACGACGATTCAAAAACAGCGGAGGATGAATCTATGCACTGGCAAGCTCAGCCGACTGAACCATGAGCCGGCCGCTACACACGAGGACTGCTGGACAGAGCCTGTCCCCCTGCCTGCTGAAAGCTACCGATCAGACAGGGCCTGTCGCCGGTGTCTGGAGGGCTGCCCGACAGACAATGTCTGCTGTCTGGTGGCCGGGGCGGACGGATCGGCCGGCTCCCGGCCGAAGCTGCGCTGGCGGGGTGGCTCAGGCTGCACCGGCGTCGCCGAGCGCTCGCGGAAAGCCGACACGGGAGCGCAGGCGAAACCGAAAACCGCGGCAAACAGAGCGGACCCGCACGGGCCCGGTCCGAGCCAGCCAGCGTGCGTGGCCGGGCTGCGGGCTCCTCGGAGCTGACTCGAGGATATGGGCAGCAGAGAGCCCGTCGCCCAGAGCTGAGCTGCAGGCTCGGCGTGGTCGGGTTCGGTGTTCGGTGTCCGTGAGCTCGGTTGACCACAGCCGGCCTCGAACGGTGCCGGGCCCGGATTTCACGTGTCCCTTATGGTCTGGCTTGGGGCCTCGCTGACTTCAGTGAGCGGTGGGACTGGTCTAGCACGGTACGAGGAGTGGGGTCCCTCGTGGGTCGGCGACCTACCGCCGAGTTCGGTCGCCGGACCTGCGGACGGAAGCGCAGCCGGTCCAGCGGCGCCGGCCGGAGGCGCCACGTGCCACTCACCTCCTCCTCTCCGTTCTGCGTGTTCACCGAGTCCATGCTCTGGCTGAGGCACGTGGTGTCCATGGCGTCGGCTGTGGCGGCAGCGGGCGGCTGGCACGGCAGACGCGGCAGCACTGCCCGGACCTGGTGTGCGCCGGCCGACGGTGGCGCTCCGTGTGGTGGCGCGCCGCCCTGTCATGCGCCGCTACACCGGGCTCACCTCAGCGCGGCGGCGCGGCGGCAGGTGCGGATCCGGCCGCACCGCTGCCGGGGCACGTGCCGGCGGCGGTCGCGCCGCCGGCCGCGTCGCACGGTGGAGGGCACGGCGCTGGTTGACGACGACCCTCAAGCGGGCGTGGGTGGACGGCCGTTGTGTTCCGTGTCCTAGCGGTCCGTCCGGCAGCTGACGGGGACTGGCATTAGGGGATAGCCCGCTGCTTCTCGGCTGTTTTGTGTAGCCAAGGGGCATGCACACCGCACAGCTGCGACCGCAAGTCGTTAGTCGACATTGTCCAACTGATGGATACATATGTAACAAAGCACGGAATGTTGACATGAAGCGGACAGGGCAGCAATGGGAGAGCATTCGAGCACTGATAGCAGGCGAGTCTGGCGGTGCAAGGTCCATTGATGTGATTTTTTAAGCGTTACCTTTGCAATATTGCATTTATTCAGTCGTAAAGAAACTAGCTAGAGATAACTTCAGTATCACTGGCGAAGCTCAGTTTAGTGAAGCCTAGCGGACCAGACATAATTTGTTTGTGTCGTTATCCCTACCTAAAAATATTTATCATGTCTCCACACCACGTCTTGCTGGAGAGATAAAAAGTCAACTTTTCAGGTGTCCTTACTACAAACACAAACATGTTAGAAACCTTGCACCGGTTCCGTACCGGCGCCACCCTAGAGGAATGGGTAATAGCCTGGAATACGCGACGCCTGCCTGGTACGGGCGCTGGTGGTACCGGCTCCCGATGCATTCACTCCGAGCTGGGCCTGTCTCGGCGCCGCTTCAGTGCAGGACATCGATCCGAACTGAGTCTGTCTCGGCACCGCTCCAGTGCAGGACATCGATCCGAACTGGGTCTGTCTCGGCGCCGCTCCAGTGCAGGACATCGATCCGAACTGAGTCTGTCTCGGCACCGCTCCAGTGCAGGATATCGATCCGAACTGGGTCTGTCTCGGCACCGCTCCAGTGCAGGACATCGATCCGAACTGGGTCTGTCTCGGCGCCGCTCCAGTGCAGGACATCGATCCGAACTGGGTCTGTCTCGGCGCCGCTCCAGTGCAGGACATCGATCCGAACTGGGTCTGTCTCGGCACCGCTCCAGTGCAGGACATCGATCCGAACTGAGTCTGTCTCGGCACCGCTCCAGTGCAGGATATCGATCCGAACTGGGTCTGTCTCGGCACCGCTCCAGTGCAGGACATCGATCCGAACTGAGTCTGTCCAGGTATCGCTCCAGTGCAGGACATCGATCCGAACTGGGTCTGTCTCGGCACCGCTCCAGTGCAGGACATCGATCCGAACTGAGTCTGTCTCGGCACCGCTCCAGTGCAGGATATCGATCCGAACTGAGTCTGTCTCGGCACCGCTCCAGTGCAGGACATCGATCCGAACTGAGTCTGTCCAGGTATCGCTTCAGTGCAGGATATCGATCCGAACTGAGTCTGTCCAGGTATCGCTTCAGTGCAGGACATCGATCCGAACTGGGTCTGTCTCGGCACCGCTCCAGTGCAGGACATCGATCCGAACTGAGTCTGTCCAGGTATCGCTTCAGTGCAGGTTACCGACCCGAGCGTCGGTGGTAACACGTCCTTTGCTGGGGCATTCAATCTCCCTTTGTTTTGTACTACAACTTTTAGCCAGCGACCTGAAACTCTGCTCTGTTAGTATTAGTTAATATCATCTTGTTGCGACGGTGGGCGGCGGAGAGCCGAACCTGAATGCGATCTGTGACCATCAACTTTCTCGTGATTTCAAAATTGTTTGGTTAAGATGTGAATGGAATGGAGAGGGGAAATACCAGTGATACTGCGAAGATAGCATCACAATAACTCAGAGTATGCTGCAAAGATATACCGCCTGATCAAACAGTCTGCTTTTCAGTGTTTTGAAAATATCATGGCACGACAGCGCTGCTGAAAATGTCATGGCACGACAGCGCTGCTGAAAATGTCATGGCACGACAGCGCTTCTGAAAATGTCATGGCAGTTGTTGTTGTTGATTGGAGTTTTAGGGCGCGCCGAACACGTCATGGCAGTGTAATTGGTGGTGCCAAGGTATCGACCCGTCGAAAGTGGTACTGGCCAGGCCGGGCCGAGCAAGGTATCGACCCGTCGAAAGTGGTACTGGCCAGGCCGGGCCGAGCAAGGTATCGACCTGTCGAAAGTGGTACTGGCCAGGCCGGGCCGAGCAAGGTATCGACCCGTCGAAAGTGGTACTGGCCAGGCCGGGCCGAGCAAGGCCGGAAGTGTTGTGGCAAGGCCGAGCCGAGCAGCGCCGGCGAGCCCTGCGCCGCTAAAGGCACCAAAGCTCCGCCCGGTTGACGTCACCCCTCGCTCGCCGGGCAGCCGCGCTCGTGATCGCAAGCCCAGTGTGCCGAGCTAGGGTGAAGTTCGCGACGTTTCTGAGCGTCGCTTAGGCAACCGAGCGCTGACTCGATACGGTGGCCCGTGCCGACTCCGTCACGTTGTATCGGATCTCTGTCAGATTGCTTACCTAGTCCACCGCGCCCGACGCTCCTTGCCCAGATGGGTCGGATGCCAGTGCTGTTTACTAGAAAAGGTGGGGATGTCAACGAATTTTGCGAGCTCATTCTTTCCCTGGAACGCCGAAGACCAACGCTAGTTTTCTGAAAAGTCGGCGCTACGGCTGCATCTACGTAAAACAGGACAGTTCCGCCCATGAACGGGCGTACTGACCGTACCCGACGAACTCCAAACGAACGAGTTATCTGAACAACGGAAGCACCCGCTCAATTTGGTACCACAACTGACGCTATACACAACGTTGCTCAGCCCTGGTGGTCGTGTGAACGCTACCTCAACCTACTGCTCCAGCAATAGTGTCTGCAGTGTTGAACGCATGATGCTGACCGCAGCCGCCAGTACCCACCGCACGATCTCCTCTGTTTGCTGTCCTTTGTCCCGGTGTCCTTTGTTCCTCGCGGTGTCTGCGTGTTATGCACAGCGTCCTTCACACGCCGCCAGTCCATGTTCCCCGTCCCCTTTTCCCGTCTTCCCCAGGTACCGCATACCCATGTCATGCGCAAGTGTCTCTGTGGCCCCATGTTTTCGTGTCATACGAGTGTCCACCGGAGCGCGGCTCGGACTGGGCCGGGCCGGGCCGGGCCGGGCCGGGTCGCGCGGCCCTGGGACGCGTCGCGCCGCTTATTTCGGCCTGGGCCGGAAGTGAGCGGCCGCCGGCCGGGCGGCCTGGCGCGCTGACGTCCGTCCGGTCCTTTGTTCGGCTCCGCCCGACACCTGCCGAGCGGGCCGGCAGGCTCGCTGGTCGGCCGACACAGGGCACAGGGCCATGGAGATGGGGCACCACACCGGACACAGGGCACAGAGTCACGGAGATGGGGCGCCACACCGGACACAGGGCACAGAGTCACGGAGATGGGGCGCCGCACCGGACACAGGGCACAGCGTTACGGAGATGGGGCACCACACCGAACACAGGGCACAGAGTCACGGAGATGGGGCGTCACACCGGACACAGGGCACAGGGACGCGGAAATGGGGCACCACACCGAACACAGGGCACAGGGCATCGAACAATGCAGATGGGTACTACACCGGACACAGGGCGCCACATTGGAGACGGGGCACTACATCGTAAGCAGGGCACCACACTGGACACAGGATACCACACCATACACAGGGCACCACACCATACACGGGATACCACACCATACACAGGGCACCACACCATACACGGGATACCACACCATACACAGGGCACCACACCATACACGGGATACCACACCATACCCGGAGCACCACACCATACACGGAGCACCACACCACACACATGGCACCACATCGTACACGGAGCACCATACCATACACAGGGCACCACGCCATACACATGGCACCACATCATGCACGGTGCACCACACCATATGCGGAGGTAGCAGTACAGCACACAACGGTACGTCAACGTTTGCTGTGCTAATCCGGGATCACAAGGTCGGTGTGTGACAGGACATAGCGGCAAACGCAAGCGCGTCGCTTCGCGGCTTACAGCCCGCTCCAAGCACCCTGGCGTCGAAGGCAAGACAGCTCGTACCATGAGCGTGAATGACGCTGGACGTCCAACACTGTGGTCTGAATGTCCTCTGAACGGCCCGCGTGAAGCGTCCTGCGTCGTTCGATGTAGTCCGTGAAGCGTCTTGCGTCGTTCGATGTAGTCCGTGAAGCGTCCTGCGTCGTTCGATGTAGTCCGTGAAGCGTCCTGTGTCGTTCGATGTAGTCCTTAGTTAATGGCATGCACATAAATGGGGAATGGTTCTAATGATCGGTGGCGCAGTGCGGCAGCACCCGGTGTGTCGTTAGGGATTATTGAATGTCAAATGGTGTATTAGGGTAACAACGCGTGACACTGCTGCACCAGGTGTTATCGCTGTTTCTAAGCGTGCGGCTCAGCGACTCAGGACACCACAGCAGTGCATGGAATCGATATGCCGAGTGTGGGCGAGGCGTGTATGTACTGACTGCAGTGGACAGCAACTGCGGCGCAATCCGAACCCAGCTCGCCTGAGGCCAACATAGCAGGTGTTACCATGACAACCGCAGTCTGGTGACCGGGTGATCCGTGCGATTGATCAGGTCATACCAGACAGCAGGGGTAGCGGGAGGCGCGCCAGCTGTCAGGCTTTGTGTCAGGTCTTACCAAACAGCAGGGGTAACAGCAGGCACGCTAGCTGTCAGGCTTTTGTGTCTTATGTGGCAAATGGAATACCGTAGAGTGTAAATGACTTGGAAGCTCGTAGATTATGATAAGAGAGGAGAAAAACTATGTCAGAATATATGGTGAAAGAGTTTGTGTTCAGCCCTATTTCTATGCCGTGCATATCGTTTCAAATTTCCTCGGAGATTAATTTCACTCTCGAAGATCTCAGCATACATGAGGCTTCACTTTGGCCGATGGGTCAAACTTTCTGCTGGAACGCTAACTATTTTGACTTTTTTGTGAAAAATGTTGTCAATGACGTACTTAAGAGGGGACAAGTGGAGTAAAATTATCGAGCTCTGAGATTTTCATTAGAAAAGTGTGTGAAAAGGAAAGGTAAAAGCAGCCAAGTATCGGGGCTACGACGTCACCAAGAGTGACATCCACATTTCTCGAGCAACGCTCTATCAGACCCCTGCAAAGGAGTTGCATTGATAGTGGAATGGTGTGTCTCGTATAGGTCTGTGGGAATGAAAACGATGAATGCACGGACAGAACAAGGGAAACTTCTTCAAAACACTGGGCTGGAATTTCCCGTCCATCGTCGTTATCTACAAGGATTCGTTACTAACAATTGACAGCTACAAGAAGTCGTGGGAATGCCTGTTGGAATTCCTCAGTCCAGATTCTGTAAGGTAGTTTAATGGCGTGCGATTTTGTCTGAAAACGTTTTACCTAACATGCTAACCCCTCCGCAACGCAATTAGGAGTAAATTTGAATTCAACGGCTCGCAGACTGTACGGCAATGCCCTCCAGAGCAGGTCCGTTGTCCCCCTCCCCTCCGTACACTGGCAGCGCGGGACGGTGAGGGGCCACTGCGTCCCCCAAGAGCAGATAATTGGACCGAAAACAGCGCGCCGTCCGGCACGCGCCACCTGTCCACCTGCTGGGCACCTGGTGACGTCACGAGTGCCACCTGGCGGTACGGGCAGCAGTTGGCGCGCGCGCCAACGGCCCCCTCCCCATCCTGTTCAGCAGGGGCAGGCGCGCGTGACGCGGGTGCGTTGGCGGCATGGGTGGTGGCGGTCAACAACAGCGGAATAGAGGCTTCTGATGAACTGATAGGTTCAAAGTGTGTGGATCTGGCTCGAAACTTGCGTTTGGCCAGGATTTTTCCGTTGCGGCCGGAAACAATCTTGCACCGTATTTAGTCACATCGTCTTTTTCATACGCAAAATTTTGCGATGAAATATTCGCATCGTAGCTCTTCGCACGCATATCATCGCGCACAAATTCCGTACACAAATCGTCGCAGCTACAAAGATTCGCAATCATAATTCATCGTGTCCTCAAAAATTCGCATATAAATCGTCCATAACATGCATTACGCATTTCTGGTCATCACTCAACCCTCCCCCCTGCTTACGCACTGGATACGCTGTGTAATCCTCTCCTCCCCATCTTGCCTGGTTACACTGTGTCAGGCGTAACACCCCAAAACAGGAAAGCCCGTTTAACCTCAAATTGGCTTGAGGTGTGAAACGAACAGTAAACTTCTTCCTTTCCATTAGAGGAAGCCCACAGTCCCCGACTTTAAGGTTGTCATTAACATCTAAAAATTTTAGCTTCATTTGCATCCAAACCGAAATGTAACGGTATCGTGCACATACCTCCCCTCCTGGTTACGCTCCCGTTATGATAAATGAAAACCCTTCCCTCCACACGTAACGTAATTTATAAACGGCATCGTACACAATGATCACTATTGGGTATTTACACGTAAAGAGGAAATTTCTTCCTATCATGTACCTTCTTTCGTATTTGTCACACCTGGATTTGGCGGATGTTATTTTTTATTGACTACTGATGCCGTATTTACACGCTAACGTGATACTTCTTATCAAAATGGCGCAAAACATTCATACACGATTCTTCATGTTCCTTTCCGAAACGCATTTTTCGTACACGTAGTTTTTGGTTCATGAGCTTTTTCTAACCGTTTTCTTCGGAGACGCGTTATTCGCATCACTGCTTTTTGGCATTCGGCATCGGAGGCGTTGCTCACAATTCGTAATAATTTCCGTGAAACGTCTCGTTTTGACAGAAGTGTCGAAAGCCCCAAACGTTTTCTAATCCTGTGTTATTCTGCAGGTCGTTTCCTGCTACCATTTTCATGTCCTGCTCCCTTTTTATGGGGTATGGCTCAAGCATGGAGTGGTTTTTTATCCCCGCCTCGTGCATATTATGGTTTCCTGCTCTCATTTCCTTGTATCGTTGTATCGTTGTATGGAGCTAGTGGACGGCGTGCCTCTTTGCTGATGCCTTTTCTCCTACCCCATGGCTCAGTTGGTAAAGCGTTGGACACTGGGCAAACCGTCACAGCCTTTTCTCCTACCGCATGGCTCGGTTGGTGAAGCGTTGGACACTCGGGGCAAACCGTCACAGCCTTTTCTCCTACCGCATGGCTCGGTTGGTGAAGCGTTGGACACTCGGGGCAAACCGTCACAGCCTTTTCTCCTACCGCATGGCTCCGTTGGTGAAGCGTTGGACACTCGGGGCAAACCGTCACAGTCTTTTCTCCTACCGCATGGCTCGGTTGGTGAAGCGTTGGACACTCGGGGCAAACCGTCACAGCCTTTTCTCCTACCCCATGGCTCAGTTGGTGAAGCGTTGGACACTCGGGACAAACCGTCACACACATCAGAGGTCACATATCAGCAGAATCATGCTGTAAGCGATAACCAGCACACCTAAACTAATCTGGAGATGATAGCTCGCAATCCTGTGAGGCAGTCCCGGAAATGATCCCGTCAATTTTGTTAGGACTCAGGCGAGCGTCGCGTCAGAGCCACCGCGAGACCGTTGCTCTGAGCATTCTGAATCAGGATCAGGTCGCGCAGAACCACTTGCCAACTTCGAAAGTAAAAAAAAAATAAACAAACAGACGAAAGTAACAACTTCGCGCGTGTTTGCCAACTTTGAAAGGCTCGCGCATTGCGCCGCACGACACGCGAACACCATTGTCGATGTTAGAGCGATTGGGTTAGTGCACCAGCCTACAAGCAGCGAGGCTAAAGGTCACATGGGCTTCCTCACCCAAAGTATTTCTTCATGCGCCCAGTCCTCCGTTTCCTATTTTTCGTGCACGCGATTAAACATACAGGCGGGGACAAAGATTCTTAGTTCATAAGCTGGTCATGGGGTTTAAGGGCATTATGTATTTGCTGACCTTTCCATGCGTAGGTGCACTGATCACGTGGTCGTACATCGATGATTGCCAGATAGTTTCTTGAATATGGAGTCAGCGTGGCGGCATCAGATATGAATGCTGCCACGTGCAAAACCACCACAGCGTGTAACACGCGCTTAGCCGAGCACCCAACATCTACAGTGGATGCAAATGTGTCGGCGTCATTGACTCGTCTTAGCCGTGTATGGGAGTCCACAACGCGCGTGGCATTCCTTGCGTGGCGTTCAAACAGCTCAGCGTTAGTTCATTGACGTATTGTAAACAGGCCGGGTACACCTAGACTTCCCGCGGATCAGGGGCGGATTCAGTGAATGGGCACTTGTGGCATGCACCCCTCCGCAAACTAGGGACGGAGGGGAATTGGGTAATGAGGCACTTGGGGATTGTACCCCTCCGCGCGGAGTGCCGGGAGGAAGGGGCGCTTCGTGGAATCGGTGCATATCTCTTCTGGAGACCCAAGACGACACGCTAGCGTCGATGGATGAAAGCCAATCGTGTTTTGAGCGCATGTATTGATCAGGAACATGTGAAGATCCGATCACAACAGCGAACAACCGAAACGTCCTGATTCTGGATACGCAGAGCCACAGTCTCACGACGCTCGCCCTGTCCCGGACGGAATTGATGGCATCCTGATCTTGATCCTGGTTCGGGATACTCAGAGCCATGGTCTCACGACGCTTGCTCTGACCCGGACAGAATTGATGCGATCCTGATACAGGACGTCTGTTCTTGATGGGAGCTAAGGTCCTACCTGATATACATGCATTTGGACCCATTCTGCTAAATAACGACAAACTTGATGGGGCGCGATGCGGAGAATGCGTCACGGTCTTGTGAAACAGGGAACGAATTGAAGGACCAGGAATATAGAAAAACAGGGAACCAACTGAGCCATCCTGTTTCGCATGGTCATGTGAAACAGAGATAAGAATAATGGCGTGCACGACGAAATGCGAAACGAGTTACAGTTACGATGACCGTGTGCACAAACAACTGCGTATGAGAAGAAATGCGATGCGGATGACTGCGTGCACAAATGTTTGCGGATACAAAAGTTTTGCGTTGCGATGAATTGATAGTGGGACGGCTTACCAGTACTTACCATACCAGTACCTAACTTTGTGTGGACAAAAATTTGCCTGCAAGTAACGGCACTCGGAGATACTTCACGCGAACGAAAACATGAGATATACGTTTTGTGTACGAATTTCCGCGTGCAGCAAATGTCATGCGGAGCTCTCTTAGTCATTTTTTGTTCCTCAATGAAGATGCCTCGAGACCAAAAACATTCATGTGTTAGGCACGGACACATTTTGGTCGTCAAATGCTATGATATGACAAAACATGTGAACGTAAACATTCGAGTTTCCTTTATGAGACAATGTCTCCAGTGGATTCCTAAACATAGCGTGCCACATTTAAATCATGCAACACCGACTACCCCTGGAAGCTCTAATACGTTGGCAGATGCAGAAATTGTGGACGTAACACTGATGCAATTTTGTGTAGTTTCGTGTAATTAAGCTAATTGTGTTGGTGCAGTTGTACTTTGGGGTGCATCTTAATTATGCTACAGATGCGTCAAATTTGGTCGTCATTTTAAGTTATATCAAATTGATGCATTTAGATGTGCTTTCTACATGCATTCTAATGTTGATTTCGTTTTCATCACTTACCCCGAAAATGGACAATGCGAGTATGTACATGCGTGTGTTATACCCTAAATGAAAGATGTAAGTGCATATACGGTGTCGACTGTAGTGAATCGCCCATCGTAAAACAATCGAAGACTGTCCCCACGCAATATGTCAATCACGACCCAGGCGCGGACTGCAGCCGCCATGATGTTTTATGGTTGGGCACCTGCATTTCCTCAAGATTTGGACGAGGCGGAGCCAAGGCCTATAATTCGGAGAAATGGAAGTGGGAGACGGCAACACAAATTGATTTGCCGCGCCAATCGGGCGACATCGATGCGATATTTGACATAGGGCAGGGTGGGATCGAGTCGCTTTACGGCGCTCGCTATTTGCCCTTAACAGGTATGGCCTGCGGCCGGTGGCAGCAGTCGCGTTAAAGGTCAGTTGGCAGAGGGCAGGACGGACCGTGCCGAGCATTGCGGCACGTTACGCTTTCGCACTAAATGCTGCCGTTGCCTGGAAATGTGCGATCGGATGGTGGGGGCCAGGGCACACACAAGCATCGCTCAGCGTGAGCGCAGATCCCAGAAATCCATACATTCGAAGGGTTCGGATCCAGTTTAAAAAACATATTTTTAAAGAAGTGAAAAGTAGCAAATGACAAGAGAAAAGCTACTGTGTGCTTGGCTGGGCAAGGGCTTAGAAATTGGTGATGCTTTGGGGAAGAGCAATGCAGTAGCGGCCCAATCGTTATTTGAAACTCGATTATCTTTATGTCCGGCAACTTGGTATCAGAATGCAGCAGTAAGATGGCGCGTTATGGCCGCGAAATCTAAAAAATTATCTATGAAGACAACATCTGATGGGCAAGACCTCAACAAATCCGTTAAAGGGAATTCACATCTGAAGATATTGAGGCTGGCATCAGACATGATGGAAAAAGCTTACTTGTATCTTTTGGTAAGCTGTCAAAGTCCACAAACGACGCTAAGTAGCAAAATTTCAAAGTTTGTAAAAAAATGCGCCCATTACATCATTGTTTGATGGCGTCATGGAATGGTTTTGTGACGACAGCAATGCCTGGCAGCATCTGGCAGCCAGACCTAAAGAATGCTTCGAAACACACGAAGCTGACGCCAACCAGGCCACTCTATTTGCGGGGGCTGTGTGGGGTGGCAGATCAGTGGGTGGCTTGTTTGTGGGTTTTTCGTACTGATGCTGGCCTCAAGAAAAGCTTTAGTGGACTGTTTGACATAGGCAACGTTGCGATCGACAGCTTTTATGGCAGATTATTAACATCAATGCACGATATGCTGTGCTATTGCTGTTGCTGCTATGCAGCTGATGATGATTTTGCCAATACTGTATTGTCGATCCATCCTTGCCTGCAGTGGTGTAGTCCTGACATTAATATCATGTGATGTGCACAGTAGTTACTTTCTTTATTGTTTGTCACTGGAAATGCAATATCATGTGAAAATCAATAAACCTGTAGCGTTGCAATGAGTTGGTTTCCAAAGCACTGCTATTGCTATGGTAAAGATGGTAAGGTTGGGCTCCCAAGAATGTTTTTCTTGCTTAGGATTATTCATATAATTAACAGTTAACACGGATATAACCATTGTGGTGCAATGACATTCATTCTGTTGATAGTCCTTTGGCATTGTGAAATCAGTTGTTACCAGTAATTCATAAATTATGACCTGCTGTTTTTTTATTTCATATTTTTCATATTTTTCATATTTTGTTTATTTCATAGGCTTGACATGGAGCATCAGCCAATATGGTACATTGTGTAATGGCACGGGTCAACAGTGTCAGTGTGGCACTACCTCAGTGCTGTACTGTGGTATGACATAATGAAGAAGAATATAATTTTGTACTGCAATCCATGCCGTCTTCATAATAAATTCCACCATGAAAAGATGGGTCAAGTGTCCCTTCTTGTATTGCCCCCCCCCCCCCGCCCATCTGACATGTGACTGACCAAAAACACATGATACGATGTACAAATCACTTCCAGCAAAGCACACAGCCAATGAGTGACATCGCTTGCTCAGCCTGTTTTGGAAATCCACTAAACGTGGGTGACAAAGATGCAAACACATCTTCCACTTCCACAGTCATGCAACATGATGCAGCCATCAGGCTGCTTCACTAAACAATAACAGGAAAATTTTACGTGTGGTGAAATGACACTGCAAATATGTTGACCTTGCACAAGGCTGGAAACATGATCAGTGCATGTAGTTATGGTTCGGTGGGCAAAATGCAAGGAAGTGATGTTTGTTTGATGAAGTGTTTCTCTCAGTTTGCCGGCACTCCTTTGTCATGTTCAAACACAAACATAAAGGTAGAGGCAGGTATCGATACATCCCATTTTATTGGGAATCAGTAGACTAAAGGAATACCAAAGCAATGTTCCCTCTCAGAAGTGCAAACCTCGCTTGCACATTCCCCATCACATCAAGATCAATACAAGCCACTGGCACACATCACTAGTGATAACACACATCTTAAGCCCCCGATTTACACTCTTTTGTCAAATAACTGTGATCTGACACGTGCACAGCTCGCAAGACTATTAAATTGCAGGTTTTCTCGCAATTTCCGCACAGATTTTTGGCTCTGACACCGAATTTTGCCGTGACCTCTCTTCAAAACAAAGTGGTAAGAGGGGTTTTTGGTAATATAACTCAAGCATTTGTATTTTTAGGACACAGTTCTTTGTTCAAGATTTAAATTCGTCGTACATGTGTGTTAAATATTCAGTTATATATATATATATATATATGTATCTTTAATGTATATCTAAAACTACTGTAGTACTTCCCTAACCTTATAATGCCTTACTAACTCATAAACCCGTGCAAGGTTGTTTGCTCCGGTACACGAAACGCCAACCTATCTGTCTGGAAGAAATACGTCAGGAGATGAAGAAAAAACGCGGCGGTGGAAAAGTAGATTTGCCGTCGCGTCTACTTTTTTATAACTTTAGGGAGAGTACCCGTTTTTGGGGTGCCGTACATTTTGGCAGACAGCAGCGTGCTTTTTTATAACATTGGCCTATGGCCTAGAAATAAGGAAAAATACCCCGTTCACGACGAGTGCCACACAGCCCCAAAATGCTCACGATTGCGTTCGCGACACACATTCAGCAGCGAAATTTTGCTAACAGCTAATCATCTTCCGCGCATTGTATCGTACGTGCCGCATTATCGCTTATGTGAATGTATCAGCGGCTTTAATGTTTGACCGTAAACAGAAAACAGCCTGTAGTATGACTGCGATCGCGTGACGCTTCTATGACGTCATTAATGCCATGGCGACTTTGAAATAGGCTCCTAATCAACCTTTTCCGCACTCTTGCGGGTGCGTAACTCAGGAACCAGATCGTTTTGGGTCTTAAAAAGGACATGACTGTGAACTGCATCAAAAGGTCCTCAAGGTGGCTAGTTCCGTTCAAAACGTCATAGAAATGTGGAACATTTCCGTTAAATGTGAATTTTGATCGCATGAAATGAATGCTTTGAGGTTTTTTGTCGCAGCACCAATGTTCTTGTGTTGAGCAGCTGCCAGCTTCCGCTAGCTTAATTTGTCCTCGTGTTAGGTACTCAGCTGTTTTTGGTTGTAAGTAAACGTTAAACACTGACTTCATTATGCATTTCTTTAACTCGTCTATCTTCGTATCTTCCAGATGACAGTCAAAACAAATATATCAATAGAAATGTTCCACATTTGAAGATATTAAGATAAGCATCAGATATGATGGGAAAAGCTCACTTGTACCTATTGGCAGGCTTTGAAGATTCAAAAACGACCCGAGAAGCAAAATTTAATTTTCCTTTAAAAATGCGCCTCATTACGTCATCGTTTGATGGCGTCATGGAATGGCTTTGTGACGACAGCAATACCTGGCAGCATCTGGTAGCCAGACCTGAAAAGTGCCTCGCAATGCACAAAAGCTGACGCCAGTCGGCCATTCTTGTCGCGGGCGCTGTGCTGGGGGACAGATTACTAAATGGCCTGTTCGTGGATATTTTGTGCATGAAGCTATAAATGATGAAAACAAACGCAAGCAGCAAGAATATTTAGCACTTAATTATAACGTTTAAATATTGCTGGGTATAAATATCAACCGTACTTGAGCCCAAGACCGTAATTTTCCCAAATTTGAACAAAACCAAACGGATCCCATTCCGTGTGAGTGCCCGTGAGCTCATCAAACACACAGGTTCCGTCTGGAGCGCGTTCCTATTGAAACATGTCTGCCATATAAGTATATTTTGTTAATAAGCTTGTTAAGCATGTTACTTGACTAACTTCTTCCCTTCTGCAGGGTCTGTTAGCCTCCATCTCGACGTATTAGACGCGGAAACCCTTAGCCTTGAACTGTTCGTCAACAGAGACAGCAATTATTTGGACTGTTTACGAGCTTATTTCTATTTAGCGGTCAGGTGTGTGTAAAAGTACTATAAATACTTCATGCATTTTGCACAACACTGCGCAACAAAGCCGCACACTGGGAAATAGATGCACGCGGCACGAGGTGGGCCTGAACTTGTGAAAAAAATAATTCTTGCTAAGTCAATCGATCGCAATCTGACGCGCGTTCGGAGCACGGGGCATTTGATTGCTGCCACTTTAGATGCAGCCGTTTTAATATCTGTTCTCAGGAAAGTTTTAAAGTATTCTATCATGGAAAGGAATCCTCTATCAGCACAAAAAACGTAGGCAATCCTTCATAACGCAAGTGCAACAGCTGGTCCGGGGTCGTGCGGTGCAGGAGTTGCACGGAAAGGGCGGGATTGAGGGGCATGTCCCAGGGCATGTACGGGTACCTACTGCACCCGCCTAGGTACGGGCCTGAGTATCAGATGGCCTCATTTGCGGATCAGAATTCCCAGTTGTATGATAAGGAGACGTTTGCTGGATTCGGTGGCCACCTTTGTGAATCGGAGCCACCCTGTTCCGAATCAGAAGGTCCCTCTGGGCATCAGAAAACATTTTTCTGAAACATAGAACCACACAGTAAGATTAAACATTTTAGTGCACACAGAAAGTAGCACGCATTTCAATGCACACCGAAAGTGTGCAGAAAATTGAATCCAGCCAGCCATTTTATAGTTTGCTGTGATGACGAGAGCACAAGATAATGAATTTAAATTATCTAGCGCATGATTCACAATCTCAGCTGTTCATCGTTTTAGCTACACCTCTCTACTTGTTCACTTGCAGAGTTTTACGCAACACAGTGTGCAAGAAGGCATTAAAAATCTTATTGATACCAATGACACGCAACGGGTACGAAACAACACATTTTGTTTTTTCACTGTGTATATACACGCCACCAACGTCGTATGTAAGTAAATGATCACAGCCTTTGGTTGTTGTGTTTGAGCAGATGATCCGACGCGAGCTGCGATGTCGCTCTGCTATAACTGTTATGCAATATCTTGGGAAAGCAAGGTATCACACGTTGAAGAGGACTTTTCCAACATGTGGAAAGCTTTCCTTCGCAAGTTACATACGTTGCGCAAAATCCAACCATCCTCCGAAAGGACGATGAACTTTACAATGATGAATGCTGTCTTGCGTGCGCCGGAATCGTCCAAGGTCTTAAGATAATGAAAAGGTGAATATATTAGAGTTAATTACCGCATACCCTATTGGTGATGTAGTTCCGCTGCTCAGTTCTATGTACATTAATGACAGGTTCTGAGAGTTCACAAGATCATGTTTTTTATGTGTTTCAAATGTGAGACACTCTCTTTAGTAATGTCAGTGACCCTTAGCCTGACACCTTTGTCCCCCCCCCCCCCCTTTCGCCTCGTCAGTTGAGCTCGGCTCCGGCGCCCGACCATCACCTGTTCTGGTTTGTACACTTACAGTCATGCCGTCTTCTGGGCGCCTCGTCAGTTGAGCTCGGCTCCGGCGCCTGACCATCGCCTGTTCCGGTTTGTACACTTACAGTCATGCCATCCTCTGAGCGCCTCGTCAGTTGAGCTCGGCTCCGGCGCCTGACCATCACCTGTCCCGGTTTGTACACTTAGTCACGCCGTCCTCCGAGCCTTATCTCTCACGTCCCACGCTACGTTGTTCTGTGGGAGGACTGAGACGGGGTATTGGTATCACACATAAAACATTTGTTCTGACTATCGTCTTCGCCTGGTGCGTGCTATGTACACATACTTTGGACGAGTTCATTCTCCGCCGGTTGCCAGGTGTTATAGAGTCTTGGGAGGGACTCGGCGTTCAGCATCAACTGTGTTTTCGCCACAACCATGCTTTTCTCTCTAGAATTGTTGGGATACTAGTTGAGGTCTTTTGACTACGAGTACGGCACTATACCACTGCACTAACCAGGAAGGACATCCTCCCCAGAAAGCTTAGTTCCCGGACGAGAAATTAAACAGCCAAGACGTTGTGTAGATACAAACATACCAGACAAGGATAATTATCCGCCACCATCGCATTTGCTTATTGATTCGTCGTTCTCCATCATATAGCCATACCACTATCGTCTACACATTCTCCTGTCCTGTAATCACGACGGACGCATGCTTGGCCACCGTGATGCGTGCACGCACCAGCTAGCCTATGTAATAAAATGTTCTACGGTAGTTTCCTGGAGTAAGCGCATTACCAGTCATGAGCTCGTTCTAGCGGAGCAAGAATGGCATGCGATATGGGGGGATGACACCTTTCAAAGATCACGTAATTGTCCGTCCTCTCTGTACGCACGCATCATGTCCCTGGCTGCGTGACGCAATCAGCCTCTCTCACTGTTAGGACAGCAAACCTGGATCGATGCACACCGTCATGCGACGAAGCGTCCGAGGGAAGAAGTCTGGACGCCGACCCTATCGGAAATCGAACCAGCCGAGACAAGTTATTCTGATCTGACAAATCCACCGCCGAGGGCCGTACACATATCATCATGTGCGTAACGCAGACGACGGAGCGGACCTGGTCGTCCAGCTCGCGGCCCCCTCCCGGCCTCCTCGCCGTAGTGAGCGGGCCTGGCAGTCCAGCTCGCGGCCCCCTCCCGGCCTCCTCGCCGTAGTGAGCGGGTCTGGCAGTGCAGCTCACGACACCCCTCCCGGCCTCCTCGCCGTAGTGAGCGGGTCTGGCAGTGCAGCTCACGACACCCCTCCCGGCCCCTCGCCGTAGTGAGCGGGTCTGGCAGTCCAGGTCACGGCACCCCTCCCGGCCCCTCGCCGTAGTGGGCGGGTCTGGCAGTCCAGGTCACGGCATCCCTCCCGGCCCCTCGCTGTAGTGGGCGGGTCTGGCAGTCCAGGTCACGGCACCCCTCCCGGCCCCTCGCCGTAGTGAGCGGGTCTGGCAGTCCAGGTCACGGCACCCCTCCCGGCCCCTCGCCGTAGTGGGCGGGTCTGGCAGTCCAGGTCACGGCACCCCTTCCGGCCCCTCGCTGTAGTGAGCGGGCCTGGCAGTCCAGCTCGCGGCACCCCTCCCGGCCCCTCGCCGTAGAGAGCGGGTCTGGCGGTTCAGCTCAATTTAGTCCATTTCGTACCCTCGCCGTAATGCGGAGCGTCCGTTCGCCGTTGGACCTCTGCGAAGTGTTCAGCTTTGCTCGTTTTATTGTCAAAGTGATGAAGTAAAAGAGAAGTGGCAAAGCAAAAAAGTAGAGTGCTTTGTCCCCAAGAGTGAAATGCTTGGGTAGCATTTGGACGCACGAATAAGCTTCAAATGAATCGGATGGCCGTGAACGTAAACCACGTGAAATTGCTGGAAATCCGGTATCATGAAACGCATGTTGAGCGACGCTGCGATTTAGTCAAACTCGAGCTCTGGGTGAGAACACGTGCAATCATTCCCGTAAGCCCGTTCAACAGTGACATGTGAGCGATGTGTATGATAACTGAATGCTTACTGATCACTCGTATAGCAATCCGTGCAGTTGGCCTCAACTTGTTGAATATGCAACAAAGAGCTGTGGCGTCAATTGTGTTTTTACGCCAAATCGGTGGCCTCGGGGCGTGTCGGTTTGTGCCTCCTAGCAACCCCCCCCCCCCCCCGCCCACCCACTTACATGTTGATTTGTTTGCCCACAACGTTTGCTTGGGTCTCAGTAGTTTCGCTAAAACACTGTGGAAATCAGGGGAAACTTTAATTATCTTACAAAACTTTGTTTCTTTCGGCAGCATGTGATGGTCATGACTATTATGCTACTCAAATAAAAGGCGTTTTGATAACGGAAACAAAAACATAACTTTAATATTCCATTGGTCACAACAAATTGGACTAACTTCGTTGTGAAACACATTTGAGAGAGGCTAGGCTGTCGGAACCTCAGTTCCCCTCCCCGCCTACTCCCCAAAATTTATACCAAAAAATCAGCACCATGGCCCCCTGCTTGGAGGGGAGATGGTACGCGTATGACACCTACGGACGAGGCAATTTGGCTTTAAAGATTTTGACTTAGGTTAATATTGGCTCAAAACCAAGCCAAGGAGCGAAAGTTTTTAACTTTCCGCGCCATGTGGGCTTCAAACCCCTCCTGTCCCCGTTCGCAGGTGACAAAATACGTGACGGGGTGCCGCGGCGTGAATACCCCGGGTGATTCCTCAAAATGGACGCGTCGCCTTCCACTATCGTCTTGCCCTGTTCGATCGTTCAGCATCTGTAGGAAAATTGTTTGAAGGTATCACCGCGTGCAAGGCTGCGCCAAGCATGGAACCTCTGAGCACACACGTGTAATGACGTTGCTTCCGTCATTGCTCTTATTGCGTCTAGTCTCCTTCTTTGATGGACTATGCAACGCAATTTTGCATTACCGACATAGTTACTAACCTGGAGAATAAAAGAAACAAAGGAGCATGTCTAGTTTACCCTAAATTCAAGACGAAGTGGTTACCATTGGTTTTCTCTCACCTTTGCGCATGAGACCGTAGCTTTAAAACTAGCTGAGTTAAAAAGCTAACTGTAGCTATAGATGTCCCGTTAGGAGTTTATTGATAGTTGTGGGCTGATTTTCCATAAGGGCTCTACAGTTTCTCTCATGAACGCAGGCGTAATTTAAACACGCCAGTTTCTTTTTAGGTGTTCATTTGCCAACAACTGGGGGGATGAGCGGATTTCCCTATCATTTACGGCGCGTGCCCACCGATGCATCGTCAAAACTTGAGCTGGACATCGGTCAAGTCGCTCCACTTGTTGATTGCTCTTCAGTAAAAATGCCCCTGGCTTGAAGAGCGACTGTAGCAGGGCAGCCGACGACATGGGCGTAGCCGTCAACGGGGTCGGCGGCCCCGGGCGCCAGTAGCTTTTCGGAAGACTTACCTCTTTGTGGGCTTTGACCACATCAAACTATATGGAGGCAGATTGAAGTCAGTAACCTTTATGACGTGGTCACGTCCGTGAATGGATATAGATGTCGATTCCGTTGGTAATAACCTGACAGATTCCAGTGGTAATAACCTGGCAGGTTCCGGTGCTAATAACCTGGCAGGCTAACTGTTCTATGAGGTTCAAGAAAGCTTTCATGGGCACCGATTTTTGATAGCAAAAGAATGGCATAGGGCTGTACCCCATTCGCTCACATGACAGATAGCCTACCAACGATACATGCTATTCTATGCACTTCCCTTTGAGTCGAATCAACATTGATGCAACCGTCTCAATTCCGACCCCTAATCAAAAAGGACATTACAGGGAATCGATCCTGCATTGACCCAATGCAAATTTCAGAACAGGCGCAGTATAACTGGACTCCGTCCGGAGCTCAGCACAAATCTGCTAGGAGTTAGTTCTGAGAATCCGTCCGGAGCTCAGCACAAATCTGCTAGGAGTTAGTTCTGGGAATAACGCCAAATATCTGTGAAACTCAAGGCAAAGAGACAAAATACAACTCTTTTCAGCTTCAGGTGAACCATGATATTGTCCTCTTCCCCTGGATGAACCATGACCTAGTGCCCGTCTGCATCGGGCGACATGCGTGGACCAGGCACGGGTCAAAATGCGGGAAGGAGGTTGCCGGCAACTTTCATAGGTTTCTTGGTGACCTAGGTTTCTGTATGTCCCCGAAAGAACCTAATGTAAAACTCTAAATCTGGCCTGCTTATACCCTATTCCGCTGAGACGAAACCAGCGACCGAAAATGTCTATTCAAGGGAATGTTCAACATTTGTATGGCGTTTTGAACTGAAATAGCCATCTTGAGGACCTTTTGATGCAGTTCACGGCCATGTCCTTTTTAAGACCCAAAACGTTCTGGTTCCTGAGTTACGCACCCGCAAAGTGCAAATAGGTTCATTGGGACCCTATTTCAAAATCACCCTGGCATTAATGACGTCATAGAAACGTTATGCGATCGCGGTCATACTACAGGCTGTTTTCTGCTTATGGTCAAAACAGTATGGCCGATGGTACATTCGCAAAAGCGATGATGAGGAACGTAATGCGTGTCGCGAACGAAAGCGTGAGCACTTCCGGGTTCTGCGGCACTGGTCGTGAAGGGGCCATTTTTCCTTTTTGTAGGTCACAGGTCAATATTATTTAAAAGAACGCCACTGTCTGCAAAAAAAACGACGACACCCAGAAAACGGGCACTCTCCCGAAAGTTATAAAAGTGAAGGCACGACGGCCAATCTTGTTTTTCCCTGCTAGCGATTTTTCTTCTTCTACTGGCGTATCTCTTACAGACAGATCGGTTGGCGCCTTGTGTGCCGGAGCACAGAACCTTGCACAGGTTTATGGGCTAGCAAGGCATCATGAAATTAGGGAAACATTACAGAAATACTAGTTATCTATTTCACTAAATATTTCACACATATTGTACCAAATATTAAAATATTATACCAACAATTGTGTTCTACAAGTGCAACCTATTGAGTCGCAATACCATGAGCCCTCGTCGGGACCTTGTTTTGAAGGCATGTTGCGGTGAAATGCGGTGTTATGACTGAAAACCTGTGCGGAAAATGCGAAGAAACCTGCAATTTTATAGTTCAGCGAGCTGTGCAAGTGTGGAATCACACTTAGTTGACAAGAGTGTGAAAGGGGGGCTTGAAATGTGTTTGCTTACGAAATTGGTGCAAACTGGTGGTGTGTGCCAGTGGCTTGTATTGATCTTGATGTCACGGGGTGTGTGCGTGCAGGGTTTGTACTTCTGAGAGAGAACATTGTTTTGGTATTCTTTAAGACTACTGATTCCCAATGAAATGTGATAGATCGATACCTGCTTCTATCTTTATGTTTGCGTTTGAACATGGCAAATGAGTGCCGGTAAACTAAGAGAAATACTAGCACCTATGTTGCAGGGGCGTACAAAGGCAATTTGGTAGTTCATTATGATCTTGGCAACATTTTGAACCTACTGAGGTATTACAACATGTAATTAATCCATTGCTTGTCATTATATGAGCAACTCATTTTGGCAGTAGGGGCCGGTACGTGCAGCTCATTAATAGACATGCTCAGTATAGGCTCACATGATGTGACTTTGCAAAACTGTCTTTCCCTAAAGAATTCCGAAAATATAGGGCTGTATTATTACTGATAATCATTCCACTGTCTTAACAAATTTGGTATGCAGGCGAGCGTTGCTTGTGAGTCATCAATGTCATAGTCTCTGCAACTTGCTTGAGATGCTGGGTGCTGAGAAAGATGGAAAAGTATTGCTGTTGGTGTCTTGGTTAGCACTTAATAATATTTTTATCATGAGCTGCGTGTGCGCTGGCAGCTTCATCACTTCCTTGCATTTTGCCTATCTAACCATAACTGCACGCACTTGCCATGTCTCCAGTCTTGTGCAAGGTCAGCATATTTGCAGTGTCATTTTACCACACGTAAAATTTTCCTGTTATTTGTAGCAAAGGAGCCTGGCGGCTGCAATGTTGCATGACTGTGGAAGTGGAAGATGTGCTCGCATCTCTGTCACCTATATTTTGTGGGGTCACAAAACAGGCTGAGCAAGTGATGTCATTTACTGGTTGTCTGCTTTGCTGAAAGTGATTTGTATATTGTGTCATGTGTTTTTGATCAGTCATATGTCAGATGGCGAGTCAATACAAGAGTGCACGCTTCTGCCATCTTTTCATGAGCAAATTTATGATGAAAGCAGCACGGATTGCAGTACAAAAACCGTATTCTTCTTCATTATGCGATGCCACAGTACAGCACTGACGTAGTGCCACAATGATGCAGGTGACCCGTGTCATTACACTATGTACCACATTGGTTGACTACTCTATATCAAGCCTATGAGACAGCAGCTTATAATTTATGAATGACTGGTAGCAACTGATTTAACAATGCCAAAGGGCTATCAACAGCAAGAATGTCATCTCACCACAATGGTTATATCAGGGTTAACTGCTAATTGCATAAATGCTCCTAAGCAAGAAAACCATTCTTGGTAGCTCAACCTTACCATCTTTACCATAGCAATAGCAATGCTTTGGCAACCAATTCATTGCAACGTTACAGGTGTATTGATTTTCACATGATATTGCATTTCCAGTTACGAACAATAAAAAAGGTAACGGCTATGCGCATCACATGATATCAATGCTAGGACTACAGTACTGCAGGCAAGGATGGGTCGCCAATACAGTATTGACAAAATCATCAACAGCGTAGCAGCAACAGCAACAGCACAGCATATCGCACTTAAATATTAATAAGCTGCCATAAAGCTAGCGATCGCAACGCTGCGTATGTCAAACAGTCCACCAAAGCTTTTCTTACCGTCAGCATCAAGACAAATAATCCACAAACAAACCATCCACTGATCCGCTACCTTACACAGCCCCGCGACTAGAATGGCCGGTTGGCGTCAGCTTTGCGCGTTTCGAAGCATTCTTTAGGTATGGCTGCCAAATGCTGCCAGGCATTGCTGTCGTCACAAAACCATTCCATGACGCTCTCAAACAATGACGTATTTGGGTCACATTTTTACAAACTTTGAAATTTTGCTTCTTAGGGTCGTTTTTGAACCTTGAAAGCTTACCAATAGTTGCAAGTAAGCTTTTTAGATCATATCTGATGTCTGCCTCAATATCTTCAAATGCGGCACACTCCCTTTAAGCGTGTCATGGGACTGCATATCGGTGGCATAACAAGGGGATTAGATATCGAGATCGCACAATGCGGCAGCAAGGGGATGGTGGAGCTTGACCCGCGCAGGCCCAAGTCGAGTCCCCTCCTCGATACGCGGAAAATGGCATTGATGTCAGCCATTGCCTGTCAGATACTCATTGTCCTTCCCCACCCCCTGTCCTTCACAAAGCCTGTACGTGATCAGGCCCATGACATGGGATCCGTCTAAAGCCTCTGAGGGTGACACCGGACCATGCTATGGATTAGGGAGCATTCACCTGGGCCGTGGGAAGCCTCACCTCTCACATGCGCGTCAGTACAGGAGAAGGCGGGACACTGCCAGCGGCGACGCCAGCGACGGACATACAGAAGACGATAGACATTAATGGATATTGATGGTTCGGATAGGAATTAATGGGTGTGTATTACTCGGCGAAGAAGAGCCAGAGTTGGAATCGCAATTTCCTTCGGAAATTCAGTCGACCAGATCTTCCAGGCACTGATAGAGACGGATTTCTTTAGACTGCCGGCATCTGGATAGGTAGCACAGCGCTGAACAAATCACTTCGTGCTACCCTCCGAGACAAACCTCTCAAGGCCGCATCCCAGGTGTCTTACATTACTAAACAACACCGCGACGATGAGCCTCAGGAGGTACGCGCGACCACAGCACCTAGACCTCCAGAGCACGCCACTGATGTGGTGGGTGTGCTGAGCGGCCAGGCCGGTCGGCCTGCCTGCCTGCCGCACGCTGAGCAGCCGCGGCCCGAGCCTCATGGTCTAGCGGTAGTGGAGCACGTGACCCGCTCTGGTCACCGAGGTGCCGTTCGTGTGTCAGTCTGGTCAGGCTGCATCTGGTCGCGTGTGGGCGCAGATGGACGTCGGTGTAGTTGCCGTTGTGCGAGAACAGTGTTGTAGCGATAAGGTAGTGTCGATAAAAGTAGTGGTAAATGCAGCAAGATGAGACAGAGATGAATTTCCGTCGCCGCCGGGGCATCGGTTGTAGATCCGCCTGTTCCCAAAAACATCAGCGGGGCTGCGATGGTGCCATGATTTGAGCAAAAGAACCTTTAGGTCCGTCTCAGAATGCAATACCAGGGGCTAAATGTTACATCTCGAATTAGCTGCGTCCCCTTCCTGGTGTTGCCGCCCTTGATCAGATAACCTTATCACTTCGCTCAAGTGCAGAAGGTTGTTTCAATGCCAGATGCCATGATGCTGCGTAAAGGTGCAAAGAAATTAATGCTGGAGTTAAATTTTCACGAGGCCGATTGACTTCTGACTGGGGTGGCAACTGACGTTGTATGCTGGCATGGTATGACTCCTGCCGTAGTCAATGTACTAATTACGGTGTTCACCGGATAAGCGGGACCCTGACTAGCGAGTCGCAACTAAAAATTGTCCATTTTGAAGCGCTGTGTCATTGTAGAGCTCCGCTCGCGTACGGGCCGCTACATTGGACAGACATCTGATGAGATTGGACATGATCAGCTTCTGTCTGTTTCTCTATCATGAACCCACCACATCTTCGCCTCTGGTACGGCTATGACATCAAAGCTCTGAAGTGAATGGATGAGGTAGCCAGTTGCTGATTTTCTTGACGTTGCATCATCTTTACTCATGTGAGCCCGCTTCAGTTTTTCGAAGCAAGGCTGTTTATTATCAGTCAGCAGATCTCTCCAACGGATGAAAATGGTAAAGCAGTCATATGCAGTTACCCAAATCACCGCGAGATGTTGACATCACTGGCTGTATCTTACGCTTTCGTCATAATATCTTTTCAGCAACTTTTCTTGCCTCCTTCTTGATAACTTATCATGGGGTAAATTACTTAAATACGACGTTACTTTGAGCCTCATTCCTTGTCGGATGAGAAGGAGAAGGAAGAGACAGATGAACTAATATGTCGGCTACGTGCCTTGATCAAACCCATTTTAAGTAGCATTCAAAATTTAAGAATTCGGCAAGAATTGGTGAACAATTTAGAATTTTGAATTTACTTCACATAATCGTTTTGATAAAGGCATGGACCGAAACATTAATGCATATATTTCTCCTGTCTCCTGGTTATTCTCCGAGGAATAGGATTTAAAGTGCTGTCTTATGTCTTAAGTGTGGAATACTCCTCGCCATTGCACTTAATAACTTCGGCGAAGTAGCCAAACCATGAATCAAGCAACACATTTCCTATTTACACGACCCTGATTTTGAAGGTCTACGCTACCTTTAAGCCCAAGTTTTGAACCGTTCTGAAAGCTCAAGAGTGAAAGCCTTTAAGTCTGCTGCATGGTTCGCTAACCTTGTTTACTAGCGCTCTATCGGAAGCTTTACTTCTTTCACGGATGCTTGCTCATGCTGCGAGCAAAACGCCCATGACACTCTCCCATGTGTTACTACTGTAAGTACATGGTTTGCCATCCTCGATAGATGATGTCATAATTCAAGAATGGCGTGGCGAAAGCGTTGCTTCATGTTTTCCATCTCTGTGATTATGGGTGTGAGGGACATGTTTTGTTTTTCCGAGTCCCGGGAGTCATCGTGTTACCGGAAAGTGGAACGGTGAGAGTGGGTAATGTGACGTGAAAGAAAGACAGGCGGAGAGAATGACGAACGACGGACCTACTTCAGCCAATTACCCGCGACACGTAGCGCTCTTCATCACTTGCTGGTGAGTGGTGTTGAAAATACGCGTTGCGGTCCTGAAGAGAACAGATAGTGGTTGATTTTTGATCGGTGTGTATTGCATTAGTCGATGTGCTGCGATCGGTGTTTGCTGCTGTAAGCTTCGCGGTGTTAACGAGATGATGACTTCATGAAAACTGGTCACCGACGTGGTACAAATGCATGAGAACCGAAGCAGAGCGGGCAAGACTTTCTCATACCGGAACCACACAAGCTTTCAATGCATTCGACGCAAGACTACAATCCCCGGCGGCATCAGTGCCGGGCTGTTGTCAACAAAGGGGTCCCATGCTTTCTTTATTCTGACCCGGCATTTGCAGCCTAGGGCATCTTTCCTGCGCAGCCAGTACCCTTTAAGAGCCCAAATACCAGTTGACGGCTACTTGGCACCAAAATCGTGTTAACGGATTCGAAACCATTCGTTTAATCTTTACCATTGTACCTGTTGTTACACATCGCCGATAAGATTCATGTGCAATTGACCAATGGCATTCAACCAAGTGATCGCGCTCCCGAGACACGGTCGGAGATAGCGCGCCGTTTCACTGCATTTAAATGACCACTTCGGAAGCGTATACATTGTAACATTTCGCCAGGTTCCCCAAACATCGCGCGGCAACCGAGCTCGTAACAACGTGTTTCAAGCGCCCATATTGTTTCCATACCGGCTGGCGACAAACTCAGTTGGGCGTACCTCCCTACCAGCACCCGCGTCGCGCCGGAGCCAAGCCTGGCTCCGGCGCCGCGTCGGTGGTACCGCCGCAGTCGCTGCGCCGCGCCCTTTTTGTGGGCTGCGCCGCCATTTGCCGCGGGCGCGGTAGGGCGTTGAAACTGGGCTGGGCGGGGTGAAACTGCCGCTGGGCACCGGTGCGCGACAGGCGGGTCATGAACCCCAGCTAACGGCGCTCGCGGTCGGCCGTGATGCATCGCCGCCCGCCGCTTCCTGCGCCGCGTCCGCCGCGCCGCCCATTCCAGATTGCGGCGATACGGACGCGCCCCGCCCACCTCCCCCCGCCCCACCGTGCTTGCAGCACATGGAGATTCGCGCCAGCGATGCAGACCGGCTTTATCGAAAATAGGGATGGTGAGGGGTGTGCTGGTCAGCAGTGTGCTGGTCACTGGCCAGGCTTGATCGAAAAAAGGGATGGTGAGGGGTGTGCTGGTCAGCAGTGTGCTGGTCACTGGCCAGGCTTGATCGAAAATAGGGATGGTGAGGGGTGTGCTGGTCAGCAGTGCGCTGGTCACTGGCCAGGCTTGATCGAAAAAAGGGATGGTGAGGGGTGTGCTGGTCAGCAGTGTGCTGGTCACTGGCCAGGCTTGATCGAAAATAGGGATGGTGAGGGGTGTGCTGGTTAGCAGTCAGGGCCAGTGTTGAACCTGACGGCGGCAGCGGTGACTGCAAAGCATCGGAACATGCTACTAGTAGCCGACTAGTGCTGCGTGCGCACAATCACTGAGCGGCGCCGAGCGTCGAGCTGGGAGACGACCGGCTCTGAGTTTGGGAACCGCGGCTGGACCGTCGCAGCCGAACCAGCTCTGACCGTGGGGCCGGTGTCGGTGACAGCCCTGTCTGTTGGTCCGGCGGGTGGCCTACCCCGGTGTGCCGCCCGATCTCGCCCGGTCACCTGCCGGCGGCCCGAGCCCGGCAAGTCGCATCCCATCACGAAGTGAATCCCCTCACGAGACTGCGTGCAGACGACCGCTGAACGGCACTCGGACCGTCCCCGGTTGTGTGTGGTGGGGGTGGGGGGGGGGGGGGGGGATGGCGGCGGGCTGGGACAGCGAGACACGCAGCTGGGGAGGTCTGAGCGGCAGGCGGGCGAGGTGTCCCAGTCGACAAAGCTCCGCAGGTGCGGTAAGGCTCGGCTCTGCCAATCCCGCTGCGCCAGTCCAGTATTAATCGAACCCGTCAGATAATCGCATGATTTATGTAATAACAGCGCAGCTCGTGGCCGATAATACCATCAAGGCATGCGACCCTGTATCGCCCTCATTGGATGAGACATGCATCTTTAAATCTATCGATCGCCTTTGGCTATCAGCCACTGACTGCCTATCGGCTCCCCGTTAATAATGATAGCACTCTGATGGAGCGGAGCCGTACTGCGCTTCGCTGCCCCAGCGAAGCGCCCGGTTTGCCAGGCAGCGGGCTGATCGCTCGTCGCAAATTGATTCAGCCCCGGTCGCGGACACGCGATGTTTTCCACGAGTGAGCAATCCCACTCTATCGCCCGCCACGAGCGAGCAATCCCACTCCATCGCCCAGCGGCACGAGGCGGCACAATATATCGAACGACATGATGGCGTTATAGCAAGGTCATTTCTGCTGAGCATTACAAGTGTACTGAAAGGATCGCACTGATGAGAATGTCCTACATTAACAGGTCAGGTCAGTCAGTTACATTGACATGTCACATTACATTAACATTACTGACATTACAACAACATAAGATTACATTATCAATACATTATATTATCAGGTCAGTTACATTAACAGGTCAGGCCAAAGGCTAATGTCAAACCTGAAAATCGGACTGCTTTAGGTTTGCATGTTGTTCATTGCACAACGCAACGTAGTAACAGAAAATCAAGTAGGCGTGTTCCTAATGTAATTTAAGAACGCCATGGTTTAGTTCCGCGTGTTTAGCAAACATTAATGGGGTAGCGTTCCGTAAATATAACAGCGTTATGCGCCAACACGCGATCGGCGGACTGCTTGGCTGCCGCCCGCCTCCCTTGCCTGCCGCAGAACGCCGCGCAGCATTCCTTATAAGGCCTCCATACAGAAGAAGAAGCACAGAAGACCTTCCCTGTTATCTGCCTGCTAATGACATTCTGTTTAAGATACAGTCGTGGCAAGTTTTCTTTCAGCTATGGTGTGGTAAAGGAAATATGTTTTTGCGCCTACTGGATAACTTCCAGCGCTGCTACTAATTTTTTTTTGTAGAACTGGCAGTGCCACTTGCTCATATCTTTAATCGGTAATTGCATGAAGGGTGCGTGCCACCGGTTTGGAGAAGAGCTACATCACTGCATCACCAAGCCAAAAATGCATCATGAGCACCAAAATGATATCTTATCTTGCGCTTAACCACGACTTAGGTGTGCACACAGAAAGGTCTTGCACGAGACACAAATACTCCTTTTGCTGGTCTTGAGACAGATAATGGCTTGCATTAGTGATGGGTTATCAAAAGTAAAAACAGCTGTGACTGAAAGATCATCAAGAACACGGTACGTTGCCTTCAGCCATTCGGTCACGACACCAAGATTAACATCGACAAAACCGAATATACCTGAAAATGCAGTGAATCACAACGCGATAAAAAAGCGTAGTGAAAAATGTTGATATTTTTCCCTCTGTGGGCTGCAGGTTATCAAATGTGTTCTGGTTGTTGATAGGCTGATGATGCGTTCTGATATTAATGCCGATATTACTTCGTATCATTTCAAGATCTGCATTATCCTTAAAGTAAGGGTCATACCACACCTGTCGGGCTCAAAATGAAAGTCCTACGTATTTGGAGCGGAAACCATCTCCTGCTTCGTTTCTCCGCTCAGGGGACAGATTGCCCTTCTTCGTTGCGGCGTCCTCCATATGATGCAATCCAAAGGCACAAAGTAGTTTACTTTGCTTCAGGTCAAAGTGGTGCGATTTCAGCGTGACAACCTTTCAAGGGGCTGGAAAATACAGTGGGGCATGGCAAGATGAGCAAAATGCAAGTTTGTTCAGTTCGATGCACATTCCTTTAAATAGTATGCACCCAGACGTCTTTGTTATATGAGTCTAAAAAGAAACGTCCGGAAATATAACTCTTGATTGGAGTGTTCCACAGCTGTATGGGATTTTGAGCTTGAATAGCCATTTTAGAGATCACTCGGAGTAGTTCTCAGCCATGCCCTTCTTAGGACCCAAATCCCGCTAGTTGCTAAGCTACGCACTCGCGAAGATGTGCAGACTATTTCATACCAGTCATTTCAAGGTCGTTAAGGCATGGATAACGGTACCACCCCATAGACCATGCGTCGTGCAATGCCGAGAAGAATGTTATCGTGGAGCAGTTCAGATCTGGCGTTCGTGGGCACAGCTTCCATATATAATGGATGCCAATTGGCTCCGAGTTAATGTTGAGCAGGATGTGCAAGTTTCAATCCCGGATCATGTGCTGTGCTACACAATATAAAGTGATAAATGTTAGTTGTTATGGAGAAAGGTTTGTAATTGAATACACGTAATCGAATGTCGCCATAGCCGAGCATGTGAATGCCAGTAAACATTTTGCACTTAAGGATTAATAGACAAGAACACCACAAGAGAGGGCCAAAACCCGAGCAGAGCGATAGTTGGTACTGCAAACACTTTCGGCATCGCCACGGCCACCTCTCGGGAGACTGAAGTATTTCAAGTGAGTGTTGGGGTGGCAATTTCGCACGGCTATTTTAGGAACACCTCAACGTTTTTCAAACGTTCCGTGACGCAATCAGCAGTGACGTATTGAGGAGCAGATGTACTTAACACGCGCACGGGTGGAGGGTCAAATTAATCCCGCCCTCAAAGGTTTTCCCGGAATGGTTTCCGAAAGGCGCAACGTAGCCGCGCCAAATTTTGTATAGTCGTAGACAATTAAACAACCATCGTCTGAAATAAACAATTCAGATTCACCTTGCAAGGTCACTGACCTATGGCAAGTCAAAGTCAGGCCATGGTTCCAGCGAAGGCAATTTCAAGGGAATCGGTCAATCTGACGCAAGAAAGGAGTGTTAGACGAAGCCATACAGATAGAGATACTTGTTTAGTCAGCACAGCAATTAAATTAATAAATTAAGTTGACCTGGGGCTAGGAATGAACGTCAGACCAAGGTCAAAACCAACCGGTTTTATTACTCTAGAACTTGGTACATGGGTTAGTCTCTGGTGTTCATTTCGAATTCATTGATAGCAGGAACCGCATCATACACCTTCTATAGACTTCTTAAAGGTATGAAAAGGTCTCTGACCTGGAAGGACCCAGGTCAAGATTTCATTTTTTGGAACATACTGCCTAGCATAATCTTTGTTGCTTATCCAATTACAAAACTCAAAGCAGAAGTCAAAGCATGATTTTGGTCACTATGACATCCAAAAGGTCAAACAAGGTCGCTGAACGGGCCATCCGGGCGCGTCTTAAAAGAAAACTTGCATTGTCATGATTTTTTTCCTCTCAAAAGTATACTGATAGTAATAACCGAGCTAATCTCATGATATATGATGATCGCTTCAATATGTTCAACTGCGGAACGTTTCTTTTAAACCATTGTCCTAATTTTTCTAAACAAGGAACAGCTAGATTCAAGGAATAACAGAACCCCATTGAGCATGCACATGTGAGCGAATAATACTAAGTGGTACGCCCCTGCTGATTAATCTATGGATTAAGCAATTATCTATGAACGTGAGATGATGTAGATGTGCTCCTTTTCACCTTTGGATCCGTAATTTGCGCCTGTCTGAGCTGACGTTTCAGACTCCGACTGTCGGTTCCCGGTGGTCCTTACCAGGAGCAAGTCGGCAAGCTGCTAAACCTGCCATGTCACAGGAACAAGGGTACAAATGAGCAAGTGACTGTGCGATGACGTCATCTGTGAGACGCCTCCGTCGGCCCCCGTCGACGATGCCCCAGTCGGGTGTTCACCCACCTGCTCGTGGACGCTCCGTGCCGGGGATCGGCCGGACTCCGGAGGCGGGCCGGTGTTGAGGGCCGGCCGACCACGCCGCCTTCGTGACCGCCTGATTGGGTTTTGTCGTGATCGGCTTGCGACGGGAGTTGGCCTGATGAGAGCCAGCGGCAGCTGAACGCCGACGCCATGTCTGTCTGTCTGCCTGTCGTCAATCTCAGCAGGTCGATGGACCGCCGTGCCAGCTGAGCCGCCAGCTCTCCTCAGGCATGGCTGCTCTGTTCAGGCCACATCCTGCCAAGCTGATGTACAGTGCCTCTGTTTGCGTCGGAGTAGGGCTGGATGCACTCGGTTGAAACAGTTCATGCCACGTGGTTTTTAACGATTAGAACCAGCTGGCAGGAACTGCTGGTGACAAACACTAGCAGAAAATGGCACAAATTAAATCCCTGCAGAGCATGTAAGCTATTGGAACAGAGCAGAGTATTTAGAAGGCGAAACTGTAAGTTAAAGCTTACATGTTAAGCATTCTTAGTGTTGCAGAGAACACTGACAAAATTGGAGTAAAAACGACAATCGTCTCACAGAAATTGCAAAGCATCAGCAATTGTGATGAATGAATATGGAATAAACATTTCGGTTCAGTCATTTGCATCAATTAGCCAACAAAAACTATCATCACCTCCGTCCACAAGTAAAACCACATTTGTTCATTTCCAGACACTTTGCGCTTTTGCTTTGCTGCCATCTGATTTGTCTTCTCATGCGGCATTCGAATATCTAAACCAATTAATATTATTGAAAACATCATTTATCATCACAAGGAAGAGGGTTAGAGATAACACACGGCCCTGAGGAAGACCGTGATCCTGCGTCGTCGAAGAAGAGTAAGTATTTCCGCAACGCACAGAAAACGTCCTATCAGTTAGGAAGTTTTTAATGAAAGCGGCGAGCCGGCCACGAACTCCGATTTCATGTAGTTTGATTAGGAGGGCACTTTTATTCACCCTGTCGAAAGCGGCCTTTAAATCCACGAATGATGCTACCGTAGTAGATTTGGTCCGAAATCCGAGCTGAATGGAATCTATAATGTGGACCAGGCTGTCCGCCGTGGAGCGGCCGGGGCGAAAGCCGTTCAGAAAAGGTGAAAGAAGATGATTTGACTCAAGGAACACCCTGATACGTCCGTTGACCATTCGTTCGAATATTTTAGAAGCACAGCTAGTAAGAGAGATGGGGCGATAGCTCGAAGAGTCAGAGGGAGGCTTAGAAGGTTTAAGTATAGGGATAAGTGTGCTAGAGCGCCATGAGGGAGGGAACGAGCCGTTGACCCACATATCGTTGAAAGCCGACAGAAGGTTGGTGAGACCAGACCTAGTAAGATTTCTAAAGAAGGGGTAGGCTAACTGGTCTGGACCGACAGAGGTGTCTCCGCACTTACTGATCGCAAGGTCCAATTCATAGGGTGTGAAGAGTACGTTGACTGGTTGTGTTAGCAGACGTGAAGTTGAGTGCGAGCAGTGTGGCATTAAGTGTGCTAGTGATCTGTTGGGAATACTGCCCGGATTATGATACACGGGCGAAGTGTGTGGCAAATTTTGTGGGGACTTCGAACGGTATGCTGTAGTGTTGGTTGCTGACTACAAGGTGCGGAGTTTTATAATGTGGCGTGCGTTTGTTTGTGAAACACCAAATCAGTGACCATATTTTAGAAAGAGGGGTAAAGCGGTTGAACGTGTTTGAAAAATGCTCCCAGCTTTCCTGTTTTGCGCGTTTAATGATTATATCGGCTTGATGTTTAGCTCTGCGAAACTCCTCTTCATGAGCTCTGCAAATGCAATTACGAAAGGCGCGCATAGCCCGGCGCCCAGGGCTAATGCGCGCTGACACTCATCGTTCCACCAGGGCGCATGTTTGAGCCCTGGTCGACGATGAGTGTGTGGAACGAACTGGTGCGCTGAGGCTAAAATAGTGTTTAGAAATGTGGGGAGGTCGGGAGTTGCGCCTGACGGGTGTGCCTCATCTATATAATTTTGGAAAGATGCCCAGTCCGCTCTGCGAACATTCCATCGGGGAGGAAAATTGAAGTCTATTTGTCCTGATGGGACCTCCAAATTTATATGGATCGGGTAGTGGTCATTAAAAAGCGTGTTTGATTGGACATTGTGCGTAAAGAGTGGTGCTATGCGTGGTGTTGTTAAGGCTAGATCTATAACAGAGTATGTCACTGTGCCTCCGTGGTGATGTGCATGCGTAGGTGTCAGTTCATTGATACATATGAGGTCATGAGTGTCCATGAGTGTGTGTAAAACTCTCCCCCTTGCTTGTGTCGTGCTACAACCCCATGCGCGATGATGGGCGTTCAGATCCCCAAGAAGGAGACGGGGCGAAGGAATTTGGGCGAGTAAGGCAGAGAGATCAGCTGAGGAGACAGGGCTAGTGGGGCTAATGTATATAGAAAGAACAGTAAGGTCTAACTGTGCTAATTTTACGTTTATTGCAACTGAATTGAAAAGAGTATTGAAATGAATTTGACGATGCAAAAGGTTATTTGAGACAAACAAGGCCGAACCGCCACGGCGCGAGGTTTCGTTTACGTTATGTGTGTAAAGGCAATAACCGTTGATCTTGAAGCTATAATTAAAAGAATCCGAGTTGTTAAATAAGGTCTCTTGAACAGCGGCTATCAATGGTTTGTTTTTGATCATATATTCCTTGAACTCTGCCCAATGGGATACCAGAGATCTCGTATTCCATTGGAGCAAGAATTCACCGAACTGGGGATTCATTTAGGGCAGGGAGGGAGACCATCCAGCGGAGCGGCAGTAAGAGAGCGATCGAGGGGCGCGACGGCGGGAGCGCTTAACGGGTCGGGCTCGGCGTTCGACTGAGGGACTGGCCCGGGGGGTTGGCGTCGGGACCGCGGCGGCTGAGGCATCGGATGGGACTTCTTGGGACGCCGGCACAGGTGGAGTGGACCAACAGCGACGTGTTGGGGTGGGAGAGAGGCTCTCCGAGTTTGGTGGGGCGGGTTCCTGCTCAGGGAGGCTCGCAGCCACCGGGTTTGCTGTGACTGGGTCGGCTGGCGCGGACTCGATCGTACGCAGCACTGGACGCGGCTGACCTGCTGGGGAGGGGCGGCGTGCTGAGGAGGAGCGTTGTGCTGAGGCACAATACTGGCTCGATACCTCAGGCTCCTCAACAGGACGCGGAGGAGGGAGGGGGCGCCGCCGCGGAGCTGGTGTTAGAGGGGGAGGATGATGGTACGCCTCCCGCGGCGTGGGCCACTCCTGAGGCTGGAGCACTCGGACCGGTGCATAGGCCGCTGCCGTTGCCTGCTGCTGGCGCTCGCTCAGCGCCTCGCGCTGCACACGCCAGGCGGGACAGGCGCGGCGGTGCCCAGCTGCGTGCGGGCCATAACATGTGGCACAGCGCGGGTTTTCCGCGTCACACTCCCGCGTGTGATGAGGGTCGGCGCAGCGGCCGCAGGTCTGGCGCGCAGCTTGGCAGGTCCGGTCAGTGTGGCCGAACCGTTGGCAGGTGCGGCACTGCTGGGGAGGAGGGACCCAGGCCTTTACTGGGACCATGAGGTACCCGCAGTGGATTGCACGTGGGAGCTTTAGCCCCCTGAATCTCAGGCGGACGAGTGGGTTGGGGCCCAGGCCGGGACGGCGGGAGGGCAGGTGCACAACCTCGCACACCCCTTGCTCGGTCAGCTCCTCTAGTAGCTCGTCGTCCGACAGCTCGGTGAGCTCCGGGCTGTACACGACCGCCTGGATGGTGTTCAGGCGGTCTGCGATGGTGGCTGTGACCGTCCGCCCCAGAAAACTGCTCAATTTGAGCAGGGCCTCTGCCTGATGCTCCGAAAAAAACCCTAACTAGCAGGGCTCCCGAGCGCAGCGGCTTGGCTCCATCCACTTCACCAGTGTGGAGCTCGAGCTCCCGACGGATGGCAAAGGGGTTTGTCGTGAGGAAACTTTTCCCGTCAACGTTTCTAATGAGCACGAAGCTCGGTCCTTCCGGAGGGGAAATGGAGGGGGGTAGACAAGCCCCTCGCCGGGCCGGTCGCCGGAGGGGAGATGTTGATGACATCTTGGGTCTTAACCTTAAACTTAACTTAAATTAACTTACGAACTACTTATTAGAACGACTTACAACTAAAAAAAACACACAATTCCGACACACATTAGGCTGTCGTCAGCACAACCACGAACCAGCCACCCGTCCCGTCGTCCTTACAGCGGCTGGCAGGTGGCAGCACTTCCTGGCGGCGGGAAGGGGCGGAGCCTAAGTTATGGCGTGAGCGCGGGACGCTGAAGGGGAAATACACTACTTACTGTTTTGAAATTAAGATAGGCGAGACGGTACACCGTGAACGCTACCAGGGCAATGCGTGACGGAATTTTAACAAAAATACCACCACCACATTGCCCCACAACGACAGAAAACTAGCGCAGAGACGGAGCAAGCTGAACCAAGACCGCCGCGAATCACGCCGCAAACCGGAAGGCACGGAAGCTGACTCCAACAATCCATTTCTGTCGCGGGCGCCGTGTTGGATGGCGGGTTAGTGAATAGCTTGTTTGTGGATTCTTTGTCTCGGTACTGGTTGGAAGGGAATGCTTGGTGGGCTGGTTGACATACGCAGCGTAGCGATCGCCAGCTTTTGGGACATATTATTAATATTAAAGCACGATATGCTGTGAAGGCTGTCATGAATCTCGTACCGAAACCTGCCTAGGACCGTTGAGGATCTGAATACTGTGTTGTCGACTCATCCTTGCCTGCAGTGCTGTAGTCCTAACATTGATATCATGTGATGTGCTCAGTAGTTATTTTCCTTATTACTTGTAACTTGAAATGCAGTTGCATGCAGAAATTAATAAATCTGTACCATTGATATCAATTGATTGCCAAAACATTGCTACTTCTGTGGTAAAGATGCCAAGGTTCAGTTACCAATAACGATTTTTTTGGCGTAGGATTATTTATGCAATAACTAGTGAACCTCGATATCACCGTTGTGGTGTAACAACATTCCCACTGTTGATAGTCCTTTGGTGTTGTTAAATCAGTTGTTACCAGTCATTCATAAGTCATAAGCTGTTATTTCATAGGTTTGACATAGAGGAGTCAACCAACGTGATACATTGTGTAATGACACGGGTCAACAGTGTCATCGTGGCACTACCTCAGTGCTGTACTGTGGCATGGCATAATGAACAATGCTATATTTTTTTGTATTACAATCCCTGCTGCTTCCAAAATAAATTACATCATGAAAAGATGGGTCAAGCATGCATTCCTGTATTAACTCCGCATCTGACACATGACTGAACCAAAGCACATGATTCAATATACAAATCACTTTCAGCAAGCACACAATCAATAAGTGACATACTTGCTAAGGTTGGGCTACCAAGAATGTTTTCTTGCTTAGGATTATTTATATAATTAACAGTTAACACGGATATAACCATTGTGGTGCAATGACATTCTTTCTGTTGATAGTCCTTTGGCATTGTGAAATCAGTTGTTACCAGTAATTCATAAATTATGACCTGCTGTTTTTTATTTCATATTTTTTCATATTTTTCATATTTTTTTATTTCCTGGGCTTGACATGGAGTATCAGCCAATGTGGTACATTGTGTAATGGCGCGGGTCAACAGTGTCATTGTGGCACTACCTCAGTGCTGTACTGTGGTATGACATAATGAAGAAGGACATAATGTTGTACTGCAATCCATGCCGTCTTCATAATAAATTCCATCATGAAAAGATGGGTCAAGTGTCCTCTCTTGTATTGCCCCCCCCCCCCGCCCATCTGACATGTGACTGACCGAAAACACATGATATGATGTACAAATCACTTCCAGCAAAGCACACAGCCAATGAGTGACATCACTTGCTCAGCCTGTTTTGGAAAGCCACAAAACATGGGTGACAAAGACGCAAACATGTCTTCTGCTTCCACAGCCATGCAACACGCGGTAGCCATCAGGCTGCTTCACTCAAAAATAACAAGAAAATGTTGCATGTAGTAAGATGATGCTGCAAACCTGCTAAACTTGCACAAGGCTGGAGACATGACAAGTGCGTGTAGTTATCGTTAGATGGGCAAAATGCGAGGAAGTGATGAAGGTTCAAGTGCATACAAGGCCCATGATAAAAATATTATTAAGCGCTGTCCAAAAAGCCAATAGCAACACTTTTCCACCTTTCTCAGCACCCAGTATCTCACACGGGTTACAGTGACTATGGCATTGATGCCTCACAAGAAATGCTCGCCTGCATACAAAATTTGTGGAGATAGTACAATGTGCCTCCATAATAATACAGCACTGCAGTTTCGGAATTCTCAAGGGAAACACAATTTTGTAAAGTCGTATCATGTAAGCTTGTACCAAGGGTGTGCTGTCCACGTCCATGCATGTTATGAGCCGTGCGGACCAGCCTTTACTGCCAAAATGAATTGATGACATAATGACATGAAATGGGTTAATTGCATGCTGTAATACCTCAATAGGTTCCAAATGTTGGCAAGGTCATAATGCAGTAGCAATTCGTCTTTGTTCACCGCTGCGACATAGGTGTAAATGTTTCTTTCAGTTTGCCAGCACCACTACCTTGTCATGTTCAAACACAAACATAAACATAGAGGCAGGTATCGATATATCACATTTTGTTGGGAGTCATTCTATTAAAAAAAAACAATGTTTCCTCTCAGAAGTACAGACCCCAC